>NW_026606243.1:75000-317500 GCF_029834395.1 Sorex fumeus
AGCTAGAGTGTGCACATTTAGAATAATGATTCCAAATGAATACTGTTAATAGAGGCATCTGTTTGATTTGTTTAGACATTTATGAATTGACTCAGTTGGTTAAAATGCCTCCATTGTTCATGCTTTCAATTGTTAAAAATCGATTTGCTTTTAACTGCATTCAAATATTTTGAAATTCTGCTAAATAGGTTGCATATATTTTGTGTTCCCATGAGCTTGGGCTAAGCGGCGAACTCTTCATATTTCGTTCACGAGGTTATTCTTCATCACTTGTTGTGTCTCTCAATCTTTCCGTTGTAGACCAACTCTTACGTGACAGAGTTGGCATTTATCAACATGTGTCTCGAAGAACCAAATAGGCAAGTCTCACGAATAATGAGGCACCTTCAGAAATTCTTTAAGGTTCTTAATTAAAGCATAATGAGTTACAGTAGTTTTTCTTTAAATTTTTCAGTAAAATATCTTTTTAAATTAAATAGAAGGGGAGAGACAGAGAAGTAGAAAGAAAGAGAAAGACAGGGAGAGACAGAGGGAGAGAGAAACAGAGAAGGAGAGGGAGAGGGAGAGAGAAATAGAGAGACAGAGACAGAGAGACAGAGAGACAGAGAGACAGAAAGAGAGAGAGCAGAGGTATATATCACACGGTGAGATGTGGTTGTCTCTCTCCAAGACAGATAAATATCCAGAAGTCAGTATAAGAGTTTAATTTTTTCCCTTTGTTTTGGGAACACACCTGGTGATGCTCAGGGGTTACTCCTGCCTTTGCAGTCATGAATTTCTCCAGAACCATGGTTGGGCAGCCAAAGACCTCCAGGACCAGCCACCACCATGCTGAGACCACTCTCCGCACACATGAAGGTACCGGCAGAGGGACAAAGCCACGCGGGTTCCGGGGCCGAGATCTCCAAGCCTACTTGGATTGGGGCCGAGCATCCTCCACCCAGATCCTCCAAATTCCGGTAGGCGGGGGTCACACCCACCAACTGGCCCCCTGGCGCCGTGTAATCCCATCAACAGCCAAGTGCAAGGTCCTACCCAGTGTAACCCGAGAGGTAAATTTATTTGATGGGGGGCAGATCCTAGTCTTCAAACAGCCATCTCATGAATACTTGAGGCCAGGCTGGAGCGATAGCATAACGGGTAGGGCGTTTGTCTTGCACGCGGCCGAACTGGGTTCAATTCCCAGCATCCCATAGAGTCCCTCGAGCACCACCAGGAGTAACTCCTGAGTGCAGAGCCAGGAGCAACCCCTGTGCATCACCGGTGTGACCCCCCCCAAAAAATGAACATTTGAGGACCGTTTGAGAGGTGCCCGTGTATTATTTTCTGGACTCTGTATCCCACGATTCTGGCTACCAACTCCACTTCTCATGGTCCTTTCTAGACTGTTCACATCGAGACAGAACAAACATCGTTGCAAAATGCCTAACACCAGATACAACAAGCATCTTTGCGAAATGCTCAACGTAAGCTCGCACCGACATCTTTGCGAAATGTTTCATCTCAGACAGAATAATTTGCAAACTGTTTTCCTTCAGGAAAGCGTTGGGGTTTTATTGGTGGTTGAGTCTTTGGCATGCAATAGTCCAGTGCCAATCTCTCTACCACCACTGTCATCAACTTTCATCTAACAGGGCTGCCAGGGTCCTTCCCACCTTCCCTGGGGATGGTCTTCTTGGAAATTCCTTTCCTGGCCTTTTGTTCCTGTAGGGGCTTCTCTGGGACTGTTGCTGTAGATGGGTGAGGGTCTTCTCAGGCCTTAGTTTCTGTTTTCTGCAACGTTGGCCTTGGCGACGTCAGAGTTATGACTTCCCAAGAAAATTTACTGGCATCTCCTGCGGGGAGGGGGCCTTCCCTATCTGCCTGCCTGCCTACATCAGTTGGACACATGCTCAAAGGTGTGAGTTCGATTCCCAATCCTATGTAGTTCAACTGTCCCGCCCAACCCCACCAGGCAGAGCAGAATCATCACATCTACAGGACTGAGTATGGAAGTGCTTGAAAAAGTTTCGTTGAGTCCTGCTGCAGGTGAGGAAAACAAGGGCCATGCAAGATGACAGGGTGATCAAATTCCATTGTATTTGGAAAGAGAGCTTTCTCTCTAATTTTCAAAGTAGCACCCCCCCCCACACACACATATACACACACACATGCACACACATTGGAAGAATCTTTGCAAACATCTTCACTGCCCGTTGCTTTATCAAGCCACGTTCTAAAAAAAAAAAGGCAGGTCGTGATGTCAGCCCTCAAAATGGGCCAAGAGAAATAAATCTAATAGATTCATCGTAATAGGGTCGAAGGTTCCTGCCTCGAGGAATTAATAGGATAAAAGTCTGCTACGAGAAATACAAACACATCAACAACATCTCCGCCCCTCCCTCGTAGAAAACCGGGGTCAAGGCTGATGGGAAAACAGTGGGAAATAATATAAGAAATCTATACCCATCCCAATTATTTCCAGATCCTGGTGAACCAAATTAAAAAAAAATATATCCAACAGCTACCGAGGTACCCAGCCCTTAAGTGGGAAGAGGAATCCCAGCCAATCCCTAGATCACAGAAAGCTTGAAAGTTTTGGGGGCAGTGGGTAGAAGGCTGTGGGTCACACCCGGAGGTACTCGGGAATTACTCTTGCATGCTCTGGTAGCTGATGGATCTCAGGGGACCATATGGGATACGGGGAAATGAACCCTGGTTAGCAGCATGGAAGACGAGAAGGGGGAAGGGTGGGTTGGGGGCATTGGTGGTGGGGAATATGCATTAGTGGAGGGGTGGGGGTTCCATTATTGTATGACAGAAACTCAAACGTGAAAGCTTTGTTATCATGCTAAGTGAAATGAGTCAGAGAGAGAGAGAGAGAGAGAGAGAGAGAGAGAGCGCCGGACATAGAAGGACTGCACTCGTTTGTAGAATATACAGTAATAGAATGGGAGACTTAACACCCAAGGATAATAGAGGTCAGGGCCAGGAGGATCGCTCCACGGCTTGGAAGCCCCCCTCACATGCTGGGGGAAAAGGCAGCTGGGATAGAGAAGGGACCACCAAGTAAACGATGCTTGGAGGGCCCACTCGGGATGAGAGATGAGTGCTGAAAGTAGACTATGGACCAAACATGATGACCACTTAGTACCCGTATTGCAAACTATAACACCCAAGAGGGGAGAGTGCCAGTGAGTAAGAGGGAGTGTGCCTGTCACAGAGGCGGGGTGGGGTGGGGGATGGGATGGAGGTGGCGGGAGGGATACTGGGAACATCGGTGGTGGAGAATGGGCACTGGTGGAGGGAAGGGTCCTCGATCATTGTATGACTGAAACGGAATCACGGAAGTTTGTTAAGTCTGTAACTGTATCTCATGGTGATTCGTTAATAATAATAATAATAATAATCACTGTCACTGTCCTCCTGTTGTTCATCGATTTGCTCGAGCGGGCCCAGTAACGTCTCCATTGTGAGACTTTGTTGTTACTGTGTTTGGCATATTGAGTACGTCATGGGGAGCTTGCCAGGCTTTGCAGCGCAGGCGAGATAGTCTCGGTAGCTTGCCGGGCTCTCCGAGAGGGGAAGAGGAATTGAACCCGGGTCAGCTGGGCCGGCCATGCGCAATGCAAATCCCCTACTGCTGTGGTATCACTCCAGCCCTAATAATAATAATAATAATAATAAAAATAACAATAATGAATATAAAAAAGAATTCCTCCAAATTAACGACTTTTGTTTTGTTTTGTTTTTTTGGGTCACACCGAGCGATGCACAGGGGTTCCTCCTGGCTCTGCACTTAGGAGTAACCCCTGGTGGTGCTCAGGGGACCCTATGGGATGCTGGGAATCGAACCCGGGTTCGCCACGTGCAAGGCAAACGCCCTACCCGCTGGGCTATCGCTCCAGCCCCAATCACATTTTTTTAAAAAATAAAAGCTTTGTAAGTATAGCTTACTGGGGTTGACAAAAAAATTTTAAAATTTAAAAAAATAAAAAGAGGAAGAGCTGAATTAGCTGAACTATGACTCCAGCCCCAGAGTTGAAGATTTCTGCCCGTTTTTCCTCAACCAAATTGGAATGTGGCATCCTGTGGCAGGACTGAAGAGAGATCCCCCAAAATACGCCAAAGTCAACTTTGCATGATATGACCGTCACATTGCAGGGGCTGCAGCCGAGGTAGGAATATTCCGGTGGGACCACCATACTCCGGGGCCTCCCTCATGTCCAGAAAACAGCGTCCAGTAGACTCAGCTTGTGGCCAGATCTCTTTCCTGACCCCCGACTTCTCCAAGAGGGAGCTCTCTGCTGTCTTGATGAATTCTACAGCAGTGCCGATGGCTCCCAGCTGTGCAAGGTGAGGTGAGGGCAATTACTGGCTGTTGTCTGGTTCTCAGTCTAACAGGCAGGACGCCAAGGACCGGGGTTCCAAGAAAACGCATCAGGGCACAGGTTCGACGCAGAGTGTAATAGAGCAGGCAGGGGCTGGAGCGATAGCACAGCGGGGAGGGCGTTTGCCTGGCACACAGCCGACCCAGATTCGATTCTCAGCATCCCATAGGGTCCCCCGAGCACCGCCAGGAATAACTCCTGAGTGCAGAGCCAGGAGGAACCCCTGAGCATCGCCGGGTGGGACCCAAGAGCCAGGATCTGGATACAGGCCAAGTGCTGAGAACAGGCGGCTGGATAAAATATAGAGGAAAAGGAGTGTAAGTAAGTCTCTATGTGTGTATAATGTATGTATATGCATGTATATCTATCTATAATTTTATATAGACAAGCACAAAACAAACACTGTCCTCCCGTTGTTCATCGATTTGCTCAAGCAGGCCCAGTGACGTCTCCATCGTGAGACTTTGTTGTGACTGTGTTTGGCATCTCAAATTCGCCACTGGGAGCTTGCCAGGCTTTGCCGTGCGGGTGAGATACTCTCGGTAGCTTGCGGGACTCTCCTTGAGAGGGGCGGAGGAATCGAACCCAGTTCGGACAGGCCGGCTGTGCACAAGGCAAACGCCCTACCGCTGTGCTATATAATTTTATATAGACATGTGTAGATAATATACACCTCTATACACAGATGTGCCGACGTGATTTTATAGACATAGATCATTCTGCATTATAGAGATCTAGGTTTATAGTTTACAGATGCGTCATGCGAATCATTTACAAATTATAGAAACTAGGCTGGAGCGATAGCACAGCGGTAGGGCGTTTGCCTTGCATGCGGCTGACCTGAGTCAGATTCCTCCGCCCCTTGCTGGGTGTGACCCAAAAAGAAAAAAAAAACATAGACACTAAGAGAGGATTTTTTTATTATTATTATTTTTATTAGTGAAACACCATGAGGTGCAGTTGTAGACTTACAGATTTTTGTGCTTGGGTTTCAGTTATACAATGATTGAGTACCCATCCCTCCACCAGTGCCCATTTCCCACCTTGAATGCTCCTGAAATCCCCCCACCCACCCCCAAGAGAGGACTTTATCTTTTTATTTATTTTTTAAATTTTATTGGATCACCGTGAGATAGTTACAAGGTTTCATGTTTGGGTAACAATCACACAATGATCCAACACCCATCCCTCCACCAGTGCCCATTTCCCACCACCAATATCCCCGTTATAACCCCCCCCCCCCTTTCCCACCCTCCCCCTGCCTCCAAGGCAGACACGATTCCCCATAATCTCTCTCTACTTTGGGGCATTATGGTTTGCAACACAGACCCTGAGAGGTTATCATGTTTGGTCCTTTATCTACTTTCTGCACACGTCTCCCATCCCGACCGATTCCTCCAACCATCTTTTTCTTAGTGATCCCTTCCGAGAGGATTTTAAAGGCAAATCAATACCAGGAAAATGGATAAAATCAATGCCTCTTTTGCAAACCACAGCACCCAAAGGGAGAGAGAGAACAAAAGGGAGTGCCCTGCCACAGAGGTGGGGTGGGATGGGGGCGATGGGGGGTGGGAGGGATACTGGGATCAGTGGTGGTGGAGAATGGGCACTGGTGGAGGGATGGGTACTCGATCATTGTATAACTGAAACCCAAGCACAAATAATCTGTACGCCTACAACTGTACCTCATGGTGTTTCACTAATAATAATAATAATAAAAAAAATCAGGGGGTTGGAAGCTGTTTTATTTTATTATTATTATTATTATTAATTTTTATTAGTGAAACACCATGAGGTACAGTTATAGATTTACAAATTTTTGTGCTTGGGTTTCAGTTATACAATGATCGAGGACCCGTCCCTCCACCAGTGCCCATTTCCCACCACCACGGATCCCAGTATCCCTCCCAGCCCCCATCCTCCCCATCCCACCCTGCCTCTGTGGCAGGGCATTCCCTTTTGTTCTCTCTCTCTCTCTCTTTGGGTGTTGTGGTTTGCAAGAGAGGCATTGAGTGGCAATCATGTTTGGTCTAGAGTCTACTTTCAGCATGCTTCGCCCATCCTGGGAGGATCCTCCCAACACCCTTCATTTGGTGCTCCCTTCTCTATCTGAGCTGCCTTTTCCCCTAGCACGTGTGGCTGGCCTCCAAGTCATGGAGCAAAATTGAAGGTGGTTTGGAGAACTGGAGTTTGCAGACCAGCAGAAATAGGCATGTGTCTCTCGGGGAGGAGGGGGATTCTGAGCACGTTTCAAGGAGGTGATGTCTTTCATGACTCTTGTTTAGGGGAGAAGCTGCAATTATGCTCACAGTGGGAAGGAAGGAGATGCCAGACCCTTCCGGAAAACCCAGAAACAGAAGCTACAAAGGAGGATTTGGGTTAATACAAAGTCACTCATGGTGAAAAGAAACACCTAATTTTCAAATAAATCTTGGCATTTTTAATTGCATCCCGTGCAATGAGGAACCCAGCGCTGAATTGATTCTTCGTTATCTTTGGGCTTATTCTAAAGGGGCAGCCGTCGCCCCAATGGGGAGGGTGCCCCAAAATCCTTCTTCTGAGGTTACAAGCCATTGAGCAAGCCGCTGTGTTTAATTACACAGTACAAGGCCTGGCTTTAAAAGTCGAGGGATTATTTCCACGTGCTTTTTTACACGATGATCTGTCGTGGAGGAGAGGAGCCCTGTTCGAGTGGGACTTAAAAAGACTTTTCTTGGTGAACTCCAGAGGAAAGGACATGAGAGAGTCATGTACAAAAATTAACTCATGAAGAAGCTGCTGTTTCCTTAAAACATTTAAAAAAAATTTCCAAGAGCTGCTTAGACACTTAATTTACGCATGTTCTAGCACGACCTCTCGGTAAAGCATTGTAGCACTGTCCTCCCGTTGTTCATGGATTTGCTCGAGCGGGCACCAGTCACATCTCCGTGCCGGGCTTTCCGAGAGGGGCGGAGGATTTGAACCCAGGTCGGCCACGTGCAAGGCAAACGCCCTCCCCACTGTGCTCCAGTCCATATATATCAACATCAATGAATATTTACTGTTCATTAACATCCACATAATTAAGTAGTATATAATATGATTAATATAATCAACACGATTGCAGTTAAACAATCTCATTAACATTAATATATCAAATAATTAATGCAATTAATTAATAATATTAAATGAGAGTGATTACTATCATTATAAATATCAAAATTGCACTGTGTCCCTGTCCTCCCGTTGTTCATCGATTTGCTCGAGTGGGCACCAGTCACGTCTCCATGGTGAGACTTGTTGTGACTGTGTTTGGCATCTTGAAGACGCCACCGGGAGCTTGCCAAGCTCTGCCTTGTGGGTGGGACACTCTCAGTAGCTTGCCGGATTCCTAAAAGGGGCAAAGGAATCGAACCCGGGTTGGCTGTGTGCAAAGCCAACGCACTACCTGCTGTGCTATCGCTTCAGCCCCTAGGTAAGCTTTTAATTTATTTTTATTTCTTTTTTTAATTTGATTTTTATAAAGCTGGTCCGATCATTGATTACATTCAATATGCCAGCTCCAATTCCCACCACCATTATTTTGCATTTTCCCCACTACTACCCAGCCTGCCCCAAAGGCACATCCTAAATAATTTATTTGGTGTTGCTTCTTATGAATAATCTGCTAAAAACATATCTTAAAAAAGTTTTTTTTGAGAAAAGTGTGTGAAAATTGTATCCCACCATGGAGCCATTAAGCCCCCATATAAGAAGTCACTAACATGTTGCTACAGGTTGAGGCCTTGTAAACTAATATATATCTATATTTATATTATAATATCACTGTCACTGTCCTCCCGTTGTTCATCGATTTGCTCGAGCGGGCCCAGTAACGTCTCCATTGTGAGACTTGTTGTTACTGTGTTTGACACATTGAATACGTCACGGGGAGCTTGCCAGGCTCTGCCGTGTGGGTGAGATACTCTCGGTGGCTTGGTGGACTCTTGGAGAGAGATGGAGGAATCGAACCCGGGTTGGCTGCATGCAAGGCAAATGCCCTACCCGCTGTGCTATCACTCCAGCCCAATATTTATAATAATGATAAATATTTAAATATATAATATTTATATTATAATCAATATATGTTCTTATAATTGAAATAAATAATATAAACAATAAATCAGCTGAGCAGTAGCACAGCGGGTAGACCCTTTGCCTTGCACGCGCCTAACCTGTGTTAGATTCTTCGCCCCTCTCCGAGAGCCCGGCAAGCTACTGAGAGTATCTCACCCACACGGCAGAGCCTGGCAAGCTCCCCGTGATGTATTCAATATGCCAAAAACAGTAACAACAAGTCTCACAATGGAGACGTTACTGGTGCCCGCTCGAGCAAATTGATGAACAATGGGAGGACAGTGCTATAGTGCTACAAATAATAAATAATTGATCATTTGATCACTTGATCCCCTGTTATTCATCAATTTACTCGAGCGGGTGCCAGTGACGTTCTCCATTCATCCCTGTTGCGTGCTAGCGTAGCCCAGTGGCATCTGTTCATTCTAGGAACATGCAGAGCCTCAAACCGATCATTCAGGGTCTTGACGAAGAAGTCTGACCATCTGGTAGGTGGGCATCCACGCGATCTTTTGACGTCCCATGGAATCCAGTCAGTAATGGCTCTAGTCCAACGGTTGTCTGTAAACCTCATTACGTGTCCAGCCCATCTGTGATTTTTGATGCCTTGGCAAATGAGACAGCGTCCCTGATTCTTGAGCGTTGACGGAGATCGGAACTCCGGATTCTTTCTCTCATTTGAGCGAAGCGTGAGATTCTAAGCATAGCTCTTTCTATTCTTCTTTGGGAGACCTCAATAGCATTCTCATCCTGTTTTTGTAGGGCCCAGGTCTCTGAGGTGTATGTTAATGCAGGAAGAACAGTGGAATCAAAGAGATGTGCCCGGAGGCAGAGGTTCTTCGTCCTCTTAGCTATTTCTTCGATGTTCTTGAAGGCATTCCAAGCCGCTCTCTTCCTATATAGTATATTAAAATGAATATACATACTATTTGTATTATTATATTTTAATATATAGTATTTTTAAAAATCATGATAAATATTAAATTGAAGATGCATAATATTTGAATTATTATATTTTAATATATAGTATTTTTTTTAAATCAAGATCTGTTGCCTGCTACTTTACACCCCATCAAATGTGGAGTGCTACTCTTGGTACTTTTCAGAACCTGTGGACAAGGTGAGGGATTGTTCCAAGCTTTCTTTACACCTTTATTTCCCGCGTGATCACTGGGAGGCTGAGGCGGTGGAATTTCCTCTGCTGCCCCGTTTCATGAGCTCCACTGAATATTCCTGGGTTTATGGGCAAGACATAACATGGCCTTTTAGCAGAAGAGCGCTTTCCGTTTACGGCAGCGACTTGCAGTCGATGTTATCTCAGATGTTAACACAATCCAGGGATGAATCTCTCACTTTTAATCACCGGCACTCAGGGAGATTTAGACGCGGGGAACGGGACTGTTTAACTCTGCTGCTAAAAGCATTTGTGCCTGACAAAGTACAGGCATTCGTCAGGGTGTCTGAGAGGCCAGGCATGAGAATTCCATGAAGATACGAACTGCTTAGCTGGGTTGTGGTTTTGCATCACCAAAAAAGAAAATAATAATAATAAAAAATAAAAAAGACTTCTCTGGGCTAAAACGACTCACCCTTGTCTGTGAAGGTGGAATTTTTAATCTTCTGAACCTGCATACCTCTGTCATATATGACCATTCTTCCAACTTGAACATGGAAGCAGGCACCAGTGGTATGCATTACCAACGGATGAGTCTATGTCTCAATAAAACTTTATTGACACTAAAAAGTCTTGCAGTAGATGGAGTCCCATGCACCACAATCGGCTGAGGTTGTGTCTCAATAAGACTTTCTTGGCTCTGCCTTCTCCAGATGGAATCCCGGCCGACCGTGAGCTTCTACGAGCAAGGCTGCAGTATGTGGGTGTCAGGACTAATTCTCCAAACCGCATTGGAATAGCTCCCTACAGAGATGTCTCTGGAACTGAACCATTTGTAATTTAGAGTCTCAGAAGCGTGTGGCCGCTTATGCGGCCGCATGACCTTTCCTGATATGGAAAGTGAGCAATGGAAAATCAATGATGTCTGAATGTTGGTGGGAAAATTTGAGGAAAATGGGGCTGGAGCAATAGCACAGCAGGTACGGCGTTTGCCTGGCATGTGGTGACCTGGGTTCGATTCCCAGCATTCCATAGGGTCCCCTGAGCACCACCATGGGTAATTCCTGAGTTCAGAGCCAGGAGGAACCCCCGTGTATCACCGGGTGTGACCCAAAAAGCAAAAATAAATAAATAAAAATCAAATTAAAAAAAAAGAAAATGTGAGCAAAATATAATGCCCCAAAGTAGAGAGAGAGTATCTGAGCAGTTGTCTGCCATAGAGGCAGGGTAAGGACTGGGATGGAAGTGTGGGGGGGATATTGGGGACATTGGTGGTAGAAAGTTTGCACTGGTGGAGGAATGGGTGATCCAGCATTCGACAGCTGAATCTCAACCATGAAAGCTTTGTGACTGTCTCTCACGGTGGCTCACTAAACTGTCCACTGTCCTCCCGTTGTTCATCGATTTGCTCCAGCGGGCCCAGGAACGTCTCCATTTTGAGACTTGTTGTGACTGTGTTTGGCATATTCGAGATACTCTCGGGTAGCTTGCCGGGCTCTCTGAGAGGGGTGGAGGAATTGAACCTAGGTCAGCCGGGCTGACTGCGTGCAAGGCAAACTCCCTACTGCTGTGCTATCCCTCAATAATTTTTTTTTTTGAAAAAGACTTTCTTGGCTTTAGTCTCCGGAGTCAAGGATGGAGCCTTTCTTCCTTCCATCTCCCTCTTCTTCCTGTTTCCTGCCAGTCACGCCCTCGATCCACCTCTGGATTTAAAGACCATTTAAAGACCGTGATCCGTGGTGGCTGGAGCAATAGCACAGCAGGTAGGGCGTTTTCCTTGAAAGCGGCCGACCCGGGTTCGATTCTCAGCATCCCATATGGTCCCCTGAACACCACCAGGAATAATTCCTGAGTACAGAGCCAGGAGTGACCCCTGTGCATTGCCAGGTGTGACCCAAAAAGAAAAATAAATAAATAAATAAATAAATAAATAAATAAAGACCATGATCCAGAGACTCACAAATCAATCTCGGAAGAGAACAAGCTGCCACAGAGATGCCTCTGGATCCCCAAATCACCACCCAGTTAAAAAAAACGAAATTTAAGTACAGTTCTAGAACTCGGTCAAACTTTAGAATTTCGGGAGCATGCGGTCACTATGGCAGCCACTTGACCTCTCATGCTTTATGCCATCAATGTACCAAGAGTAGCACACCACATTTGTGCTCAGAGGTCATATCTAGAATTGTTTGAGGGACTCTGTGTAGCAAGGAACTGAACCAGGATTTTGTTACGTGACTACAAAAATTACGCAGTAAAGTCGTTTTGTATATCTTCTTGGCGGGTTCTTGACAATCAGTCTGTGGCACATGGCCAAATTGGGTTCAATCCCTGACATCCCATAGGGTCCCCCGAGCATCACCAGGAGTAATTCCTGAGTGCAGAGCCAGGGATAACCCCTGAGCATCACTGGGTGAGGCCCCAAAACAAACGAACAGTCATAATATGTATCATCTAATCAGAAGCTATGTCTATTTCAATTTAAGAAAAATAGCATGAAGTTATAATTAAAAATGTTTCCTAGTTGGATAAAATGAAATTCAAGAGTAAATCTTTAAAAAAAATAATATATAGTTTTCAGCAAAAAAAAATGTAAGTTGTTCAATGACAAAAATGTTTTCTAGTTCTCAACCCACCAAGAAAAGAGGAATATATATTACATATATACGTATTATATAATTATCTATATATAAAATTTGCAAGAGGGACATATGTTGTATGTGTGTGCGTGTGTGAGTGTGTGTGGTTTTTATAGATGCTACATACCGGATTGTTTTGAATTAAAATACTGAAAAATAATGACGTACATATATGCCTATGATATCCAATTTTCCTTAAACTATATATTACATATGAATATTATGGATAGATAATGTTCTACAAAGACATCTTCTTCACCTGTGAGATGAAGAAACTAAAATTTCTTCTGTGCAGGCTGGAAAGGGGGAGATTTTGAGTCACACACTTAGCTGTGCATAGGGCTTCTCCTGGCTCTACTCTCAGGAATCACTTTTGTATGAATGCAGGGTTCTACATGTGATGCCAGGGGTCAGACCTGGGTTAGAAACATGCAAGGCAGCACCATTCACCAGAGCCAGACTCTGGAAACAACCTGAGTGCCCAAGAACAGATGAATGGATAAAGAAACTACGGCACATCTACACAGTGGAATACTACGCTGCTGTCAGGGAAAATGAAGTCATGTAATTTGCTTATAAATGGATGTACAGGGAGAATATCGTGCTGAGTGAAATGAGTCATAAGGGAAGGGACAGATATAGAATGACTGCATTCATTTGTGATATATATATATATGTGTGTCTAGAAATATATATATTTCTAGAAGAAGAAGAATATCCACAGCCAGGGTAAACAGGGACTAGGAGGACTGATCAGTGGTTGGAACCAACCCCAAGTGTGTTTGGGGCTGAGGGTGGGTAAGATAGAGAAGGGACCAGGGTGACAATAATAGCTGGGAAGGATCACACTGGACAAGATCCGAGGGTTAAAAGTAGGTGACCTTTGGTAACCATTCTTGATAACCTTTTGCTATCAATATTATAAAAAGTAGGTAACAAAAGTAGATATCAATATGGCAAACCACATTGCCCAAAAGAGGAGAGAGAGAGAGAGAGAGAGAGAGAGGAGAGATACAAAGATAGAGTCAGAGAGAGACAGAGACAGAGAGAGAGGAGAGAGAGAGATACAAAGATAGAATCAGAGAGAGACAGGGACAGAGACAGAGACAGAGAGAGGAGAGAGAGAGATACAAAGATAGAATCAGAGACAGACAGGGACAGAAACAGAGAGAGAGAGAAGAGAGAGATACAAAGATAGAGTCAGAGAGAGACAGAGACAGAGAGAGAGGAGAGAGAGAGATACAAAGATAGAATCAGAGACAGACAGGGACAGAAACAGAGAGAGAGAGAGAGAAGAGAGAGATACAAAGATAGAGTCAGAGAGAGACAGAGACAGAGAGAGAGGAGAGAGAGATACAAAGATAGAATCAGAGAGAGACAGGGACAGAGAGAGAGGAGAGAGAGAGAGATACAAAAATAGAATCAGAGACAGACAGGGACAGAAACAGAGAAAGAGAGAGAGAGAGAGAGAGAGAGAGAGAGATTGAGAGAGAGAGAGAAGACAGGACCTACTATAGAGCCAGGTAGGGGTCGGGGTGATGGGAGGGAACACTGGTTGTGGGAAATGTACATTGGTGGAGAAAGGGGTGTTGGAATAGTGTATGACTGAAATTCAATCATGAATGGCTTCGTAACGCTCTTAAATTTTTTTTTTTAAAAAAGAAGCATGCAAGGAAAGCGCTTTATCCACTGTACTCTCTCTAGATCTAGAAACTAAAATCTCCAAGCTTGTTTTGAGAGCCCCAAATTTGTAAAAATTGGCCAGATCATAGCATAGTGAAAAGAAACCTCCTTGCGAAAGCACAAATTGAAAATCGAGCCAAAATAACAGTGAGCCTGAATGCAAACCCATCAATTTGAAAATGTTAGTGATTACATTGTTATTATGATGATTATAGTTTGATTTTTTTGATCAAGTGTGGGTTTCTAGATTTTCCTTCATGTCCAATTTTAGCTGAGAAATGAAAACTCATGTACATAAAACGTACACTTAATTTCAAACGAGATAGTTGTTCTAATAATTTATAATGGAAGCCTTTCAGTAGAAATCCTTTCCATCTTAAAAGCACGGGCCTCCACTCCTTTCATTTCCCCATATCCTCCAGTCGTAAATGCTGTAATTCTGAAACTTTTTTTGGTTACTGAGTGGAGAAGATCTCTCAGATATACTTTTATTAAATATGCACTGGAAAAATCTCTCGGAAATACTTTCATTAACATGAACTACATATCAAGTAAATGAACTACAGCATGAATAAAAAAAAAAGATCTCTCTGGAAAAAATGCAGAGTAGAGGAGAATTTATGCATGCCTCAGATGAGATTCTATCCAATTTAAAGTTGAAGGAGGAGAAAAAAAATGTTATCCTGGGGATCAAGGGAGAGAACCCCTGTGTCTCTTAAAGTACTGTGAGTTCTGAGCTTCATTTCCATGAATTATAAATGAAAAAAACAGTAAAAAATCTGTGGTGTAAACTTAAGGAAATAGCACATGGTTCTATTTCTCTTCTAGGAGAAGAGAAATGTGTAAATTCACGAGCTTGGTAAAATCGTTTTAAGTGTATCACATTCGTCATCTTAATACAACTTTCATATGTACTGCAAAAAATGACTTTTGGATGGGTGGAAGGAAGAATGGATGAGAGAGGGTGGAAGGATGGTTAATTGATAGATGTATAGATAAATGGATATATAAAGACCAATAGGTAGATAAAAACATGATAGATCAATAGATAACAAATAGATTGATCATGAATAATATTCAAGTTGATCAACACACTTTGCCAAACATATATTATTTTCAGAGACTATCACTTTTTTTGTTTGTTTGTTTTTTGGGTCACACTCGGTGATGATCAGGGGTTACTCCTGGCTCTGCGCTCAGGAATCCCTCCTGGCGGTGCTCAGGGGACCCTACGGGATGCTGGGAATCTAACCCGGATTGACCACATGCAAGACAAACGCCCTACCCACTATGCTATCACTCCAGCCCCCAACATCACTTACTTATAGATTAAAATTTTCATTCTATTACAGTGAATCATTTTAAAAGAGCACTCAAAATGAATTGTGGATAATGGGACCTGATTTTTTTTTAAGCAGCTCATTACAGTGTGGTGGGTCTTAATTGCATACAGTAACTCCAATTGCAGAAGGTTTCAATACAAAAAGGTTGGTATTTAATCCGACATCAATCAGTTATGGATTAAAATATCACTCACATGACTTTGCAGCATAAACATAATTGAAAAGTCATTAAAAGACAGTTTTGTTGGTTAAAGTTTAACTTATGAGTTTAATTAGAGTGGTGGAAGGTTTTTTAATTAATCGCTGAATTTGTTCCAGACTCAGTTTCCCCCTTTTCTTTTCTTTACCACTCTGACTTCTGTTTCCCTCCTGATCCATAACTGTTGGACAGACATGAAGCTCCTGGGAGGTGTTGAATTATTTTATATCAAAATATAAATTTTAATACTAAAAGTGTTGACTTTTTTAACAGAATGACAGGGAAAAAAAAGTAGAACTGTATCTTCAAACATCGAGTTTTTCCTTGAAGATTTTCCAGGAGTCGAGATCCTCTTTTGACGTGAGGTACAATTGTTTGTCTCTAGCTTGGTACCTCCAAACACGTACTAAAGAGTGTGTATTCAGGGGCCGTAGTGATAGTACAGTGGGTAGGGCGTTTGCCTTGCACACGGCCGACCTGGGTTCGATCCCTGGCATCCCATATGGTCCCCCCAGCACCGCCAGGGGTAATTCCTGAGTGCAGAGCCAGGAGTAACCCCTGAGCATCGCTGAATGTGACCCCACACCCCAAAAAAGCAAAAAAAATGTGTATTCAGACTTAATATTTCTTCTCTGTTTACTAGTCGTGTGTTATTTAAATGCCAGGAATGGGTCCTTCACCCAAAATAGCATCTATGTGATTTGGAAAACATCAGGTGCTCCTCAATGCTTGAACACTGCTGAGTAAAACTATGAACAAACATGTTTTAACAGAACATGTGGAAAGAGGCTATTTGAGATTAGGTCACTGTCCTCCCGTTGTTCATCGATTTGCTTGAGCGGGCCCAGTAATGTCTCCATTGGAGACTTTGTTGTTACTGTGTTTGGCATATCGAATTTGAGATTAGTAGAAGCTTATTTTCTCTGCAATTTTGGACTCTGGGATGGAACTTTAATACCCCTGATCTTTGGAGTCAATACCCATGGAACGGAATGGAAATTGGGTATTGATAATATAGATTGATGTGGATGAACCTATTTGATGAATAAATGGCTGGGTCAATGAATGGTTAGCTAGATGGATGATGAGTAAATAAATTAGTGCATGGATGGATAGATGGATTAGCAATGAACAGATCGATATTTGTTTGGTGTCTGCATGATAAATACTCAGATATGTGGGTCATTGATTAGTTTGTAGATAAATGGGTAGAAGGAGAGATGAGGTGGAAGGATGCAGTAATGGATATATAAATGAATATTAGATTCGTGAATTACTACATGGATACATTGAATGGATGTATTAATGAATAAATGAATGGATCATGGATTGGTGACTATCTGGTAAAAAAACACTTCAATATGTAGATATACATATACATTTTGTATCATATAAAAATCCTGGATCTAACAATAAGTTAAAAAATACATGAAATGGTATCTTCAAATTGTTAAGAATCACTATCTATCTGTCTATCTATCCTCCCGTTGTTCATCGATTTGCTCGAGCGGGCCCAGTAACGTCTCCTTTGGATACTTTGTTGTGACTGTGTTTGGCATATTGAATACATCACAGGTAGCTTGCCAGGCTCTGACGTGTGGGCGAGATACTCTCGGTGGCTAGCCGGGCTCTCCGAGAGGGGCGGAGGAATCGAACTCGGGTTGGTCATGTTGGCTGTGTGCAAGGCAAACGCCCTACCGCTGTGCTATCACTCCAGTCCATCACACAAAATACATTTACATTTCTAGGAAGTTCTCAGGTTGGGTGGTTTTTTTTGAATTCTTTAGCAACATTCTTAGGTAGAGTGGTCTCAGCATGGTGGTGGTCTCCGCACACATGAAGGTACTGGCAGAGGGACAAAGCCATGCGGGTTCCGGGGCCGAGACCTCCAAGCCTACTCGAATTGGAATCGAGCATCTTCCACCCAGATCCTCCAAATTCCAGTAGGCGGGGGTCACACCCACCACCTGGCCCCCTGGCGCCGTGTAATCCCATCAGCGGCCAAGACTCAGAGACTACAAAATGCAGCTCCCGGACGAGACCAGTGCAGTCAGTCTCCTGCCCCTGCGCCTGGCTGTTCCTCACCAGGGTCCCTTGGAGGGGAGCGGGTTGAGCTTTCCTCCCCGCCCCGACCAGGGCTCCGGCAGCCGAAGACCTCCAGGACCAGCCACCACCATGCTGAGACCACTCTCCGCACACATGAAGGTACCGGCAGAGGGACAAAGCCACGCGGGTTCCAGGGCCGAGATCTCCAAACCTACACGGATTGGAGTAGAGCATCCTCCACCCAGATCCTCCAAATTCCAGTAGGCGGGGGTCACACCCACCACCTGGCCCCCTGGTGCCGTGTAATCTCATCAGCGGCCAAGACTCAGAGACTATAAAATCCAGCTCCCGGAAACGTGTGACATCTTATCAGGACATCTTTTTATGACATCTTATTATCTCATTCCTACTTTGGACAAACTTGCAGGCTATCGAATGTAGCCTGCCCACAGGGCAGAGTCTGGCAAACTCCCCATGGCATACCAAATATGCCAAATACCAGTAACAATGATGGGTCTCATTCTCCTAAAGAGCCTTGAATATAATCTCAGGGCTAGGATGAAAGAGACGTTACTGGGGCCTGCTCGAGGCAATCGACGAATAACAGGATGATGAATGAATGAATGAATTCTTAGGTAAAGAGGAATGTTCTCCCAAGGTGTATTAAACAAGTACATATTTAATGAGTAGACCACCTTAAAATGATACCATGAATAGAAATTGTGTGACACTCTGTAGATAAATGTGAGAAATTTCCCTCAATTTCAAGGCTTTTATTCACATACTGAGCGTGGATCTTCCCAGCTGTATCTTCCTGTGTGAGTGAGGTGGATTTAGCAAGAAGTGTTTAAGAAAAGAGAAAAAGGAGAAAGAAGGAAGTAGATTGGGAGAGAGAAGAGGGAGAAGAGAGGAAATGAGGAAGGAGGAAGAGGAGAGGGAAAGAGAAGAGGAAAAGAGGGAGGAAGGAGGAAAAGAGAAATAAGAAGAGAGGGAAAGGGATAATGAGAGGGAAGAGAGGAGAATAGAAGAGGAAGAGAAAGAAGAGGAAAGGCGAAAGAAGGATGTAGAGAGAGAGAGAAAAGGATGAAGAGGAAGAAGAGAGGACGTGAGGAAGAAGGAAGAAAAGAGAAAATGAAGAAGGAAGAAGAGAGGGAAAGAGAAGAGGAAGTATAGGGAGAAGAGAAGAAAGAAGGAAGAAGAGACGGAAAGAGAAGAAGGGGGAAGAGAAGAAGAGAAAAGAGGAACAAAAGAGAAAGGAGAAAGAAGGAAGTAGACAGAGAGAAGGAGAAGAAAGGAAATGAGGAAGAAAGAAGAAGACAGAAAACTGGATGAAGGATAAGAGAGGAAAGAGAAGAGAAAGAGAAATGAGAGAAAAGGAGAAAGAAGGAAGTAGAGAGGGAAAGAGAAGAGAAAGGGAGAAAAGAGGAAGAGAGAAAGAAGGAAAAGAGGGAAAGGAGGAGAAGAGAAGAGAAAGAGAAAGAAAAGAGAATAGGAGAAAGAAGGAAGTAGAGAGAAAGAAGAGGAAGAAGAGGGAGAATGGAGAGGACACGAGGAAGAAGGAAGAAAAGAGAAAACGAGGAAGAAGGAAGAAGCGGAAAAACGAGGAAGAAGGAAGAAGAGAGGGAAAAAGAAGAGGAAGAAGAGAAGGAAGTAGAGAAAGAAAGAGAAGAGGATGAAGAGGGAGAATTGAGAGGACATGAGGAAGAAGGAAGAAAAGGGAAAACGAGGAGGAAGGAAGAAGAGAGGGAAAGAGAAGTGGAAGAGGAGAAGGAACTAGAGAAAGAGGGAGAGGAGAAGAAAAGAGAAGGCAGAGAGGCAGTTAGTTTTCCTGTCTCGGACACGGAAGTTGCGATGACAACTGAGGCTGAGAATGCTGCCAAAGGGTCAGTCAGCAGAGATGTCCCTTCTGGAACTTACAAATCAAGAACTGCCCCACTGAAGACTTCCGGTGGGCAAGGTGTCATTCTTGGATGCAAGAAGAGCCTGCAGGAAGCTGAAGTGTGATGCTTTGCCACACCAGCGGTCCACAGACCACTACGAATCAGCATCATTGCCATTTGACCTCTTGGCTCACTGCATGGGATCAATCTCAGTCTGGGGAGAAACCTGATTAATAACGTCCACAGAGTGAAATTCTGCAATCCATCACAGAACGTCCCAGCAGGACACATGCCACCCAGGGGCTCCCTTTCCGGGAAGGCAAAGTGATCTGCATTGCAAAGGAATTCCAGGAGAGACCCAGGGATAATTCAGCCTGGGGAATGGGGAAAAAAAAAACTAATTGCAAGAATATTTGGGTTTCCTTTACTCTAATTTGTTTGCATGATCACTGTGTGCTTTTATAAATAATGCAGAGGGTTGAAAATCAACTAGAAGACTTCAGTCTAGCTGGGTTACAACGATGGAAACTAAGCACAATCAGAACTAAAACCGGATGCTTCCATATGTCAATATCTTATTTTATTGTACTTGGAATAAACATCACTGTTCGTATCAATGGGCCAATTATGTGTTTCTCTAAGTGCCTAGCCAACTAGATTCGAATTATAACAAATTTTATCCATCCATGCAATTGTTCCACTCAGCCAAGAGTCATCATCATCATTTTATCTATTATCTATCAATCTCTATCCATCATCCATCCATCCATGCATCTTTTCATCAATTTATTACACTGTTCATCCATCCATCCATTCATCCACTATCCATCCATCCATTCATCCATCCATCCATCCATCCATCCATCCATCCATCCATCCAAACAATTCTACATCATCCATGTATATTGATTGATGGCTCTACTTATTCTCTCTTATAAACTCACATTAAATACTCCTGCCCAAATGTAAAATCTTCTTGAAGAACAAATACAAAACCGTCTTGTTCAATTCAGCACAGTCTTTTAATATAAATAGATTGTGGTCATTTTCTAAAGATAAAAAAGCACCACACATTATTCATTTTTGTGTGCCACTTTTATTACTTTAATGCAATTTACTATGCTCGCAATTAAAATGCCAATATGTTTGAATCTTTAATGGGTACTTAGTTGTTTTACCCTTTTCTTAAAACTTTGACAAAATTGTAATTTATACAATGAATATACATTATAGAAATTAAAAGAGATTTTTTTATCCACAACACTGATTTTTTTTTTATTGTACTTCAAAATGTTTACAGAAATTCTGTTTAGATAAAGAAGCTTTTGGTATTTTTAAACACAGAATTATTATTTTTTTAAAAAAAATGCTCTCTCTTGACTCCTTAATAGCATGAATTACTGGGCTACTTATAAACACTTTTTTTTTCAAAATTTGTCTTTTTAGGAGTCTTTTTAATATCTAAGTCTTTGTTAGCACCAACCTAAATGGGTATTTAGTGAGAATAGAGGAGACAGCATTTGGGCTTTCTGAATATATTTTCGTTGCTGAAAAGCAATCTGAAAAGATGGCCAAGGGTAGGATGGAAACGGTAGTGAGGCCAGATACGGGCCGGGAACTGAAGAATGTCCAGAAAGAAGCAAGAGGAAAATTGGACCAACCTCTGGGTTCAGATCACGGGGTGATGGTTGACATAAGATTCTGAAAATGGCTTCTGGAGGTGCCTCCCCAGGTTGAAATAAACAGAGGACCATTCCCATAGGAAGTTCTTCAAGCAGAAGCAAAGCCAGTGTCACCGGTGTTTGGAGAGAGAGGCGCAGAGTCAAACAGACACAGGAGAGAGACAGAGAAAAGGCAGAAGAAATGGTCTCTGCTATTGCATGAACCGTTCCCTGCAACCCTCTGCAGATCAAAAAAATCTCCATTTTCATCTCCAGTTTGAACACAGGACCCTCCTCCTTGCAGACACCCCAAAAAGCCCAAAGTAAAATCCAAAGTCAAATCTTCTTGAAGAACAAATATAAAACCTTCTTGTTCCATTCAGCACAGTCTTTTAATATACGTCTATTAAAAATCCAGATGATATATACATTTTTAGTTGCATCACCATCAATGACGAAGTTGTTTGTGACGGAGCTTCAGATTGACAGTTCCAACACCCATCACCCTCCTTCTGCAAGTGTTCCCACCAGACCCCCAGCCTGCCTCTACGGCGGGCCCGTCTTTCTTTTTTTTGTCTCTTCAGGCACCTTGGTTTGCAATCACGATCACGATCGTACTGTTGTTTGTCGATTGCCTCGAGCAGGCACCAGTAACGTCTCCTTCTTCCAAGCCCTGTGATTTTAAAAGAGCCATATTCAATGCTCTTTCAGGGTTAGGAGAATGAGACCTGTCCTTGTCACTGGTGTTTGGCATATCGAGTACGACATGGGAAGTTTGCCAGACTCTGCCGTGCAAGCAGGATACTTTTCGTAGCCTGCCGGGTTCTCCAAAGGAAAAATGAGAGAATAAGATGTTCGCTTCCGGGAGCTGGGTTTTATAGTCTCTGCGTCTTGGCCGTTGATGGGACCAACCTGGCACTGGCGGCAGCTGGTGGGTGTGACGCCTACCTACTGGAAGATGAGGGGGGTCTGGGTGGAGAAGGCCCAGTCCCAACCCGAGCAGGCTTGGAGATCTCAGCCCCGGGACCCGCATGCCTGGGTTCCTCTGCCGGCTCCTTCATGCATGAGGCATGTCCGGACGTGTATTGGTTTGCAATGCTGTTACTGAAAGAGGGTTCTTCATACTGCTTTACCTCTGCTCAGCATCCTGTCCTCATCCAAAGTGACCACATCCCTCTATCATTGTCATAGTAGTCCCTTCCCTGACCACCTGTCGCCCCTTCTCCCCTCAGGGGCCCACTTCCTCCTAAGGACCAGTTCTCCATCTCTTTATTTCCATTCTCTTTGGGTATGTGCTTGTCCCCTCCCATATTTCTTCACACCCGCCCCTGAGTGAGATTCTTCTGTGCCCCTCTTCGTTTCCTGTTTCATTTTTACTTTTTTTTGTTTGTTTACATTTTAAAATTTACTTTTACATTTAAATTTGATTTTAATAAATGTGCCATGCAGGCCAGCTACTCTCGGTAGCTTGCTGGGTCTGTGAGAGGGGCAGAGGAATCGAACCCAGCTCTGCTGGGCTGGCTGCTGACACAGCCAACCTGGGTTCAACTCCTCCGCCCCTCTTGGAGAGCCCGGCAAGCTACCAAGAGTATCTCGCCTGCATGGCAAAGCCTGGCAAGCTCCCTGTGACGTATTTGAGATGCCAAACACAGCCACAACAAGTCTCAGAATGGAGACATTACTGGGCCCGCTGGAGAAAATTGATGAACAACGGGAGGACAGTGATTCACAGTGATTAATAAATTTAAATTTAAATTGTTTACATTTTTACTCTTACTGAATGGTCTCTGCAAAGAGGCACCCCCTCCTTTGTCTGTCTCGCTTCACAGCCACCGTTCACTATGGGAGCACCAGGAGGAAAGCTCACTAGTGAAGATTCTGGGAAACTTAAGGCAAGAGATCAAATCCTAGGCAGAAAATCCTTTCCCCACCGAATCTCAGTCTAACCAGAAGATCAGCTAGAGGTCAATTGAAATGCTAATGAAGGCAGTCCAGAGGTAAGGCACACACAAAAAAAGGGGGTAAAAGACAGATAAGAAGTTTGGGGAAGAAAGCAAGACAGCAGGAAGCATTGGAATCAGTAACAAGCTAAGAAAGGCAGAACCTTTCTCTTCTACCCTCAATGGTAAGTAGTGGGGCTGGAGCGATAGCACAGCAGGTAGGGCGTCTGCCTTGGAAGCAGCCGACCCAGGTTCAATTCCCAGCATCCCATATGGTTCCCTGAGCACCGCCAGGAGTCATTCCAGGAGGAACCCCTGTGCATTGCCCTGTGTGACTCAAAAAGAAAAAAAAATAAAAAATAGTAAGTAGCTGCTGGAGCGATAGCACAGCGGGTAGGGCGTTCGCCTTACAAGCGGCCAACATGGCCGACCCGAGTTCGATTCCTCCGCCCCTCTCGGAGAGCCCGGCAAGCTACCGAGAGTATTGGATATGCCAGACACAGTAACAACAAAGTCTCCAATGGAGACGTTACTGGGCCCGCTCGAGCAAATCGACGATCAACAGGAGGGCCTTTACCTTTACCTAGTAAGTAGCAAGTTTTCTTGGGAACCCACGGCACTCTAGCTCAGGCAGGCCCAGAAATCCCTGAAGGAGACGTCCAGCATGCAGTTGTGGTCATGTCCGTGCCAGAACTCTCTAGAACCACAGCAGTTCATTTCTGATAGGCAGACTTGAAGTTATGGTCATTGTGAGGGACAGGCCCCAAATGAACCACCACCAGGATGAATTTAGCTTAGCTTACCAGGGCTGGAGCCATAGCACAGCGGGTAGGGCGTTCGCCTTACAAGCGGCAGACCCGAGTTCGATTCCTCCACCCCTCTCGGAGAGCCCGGCAAGCTACCGAGAGTATTCAATATGCCAGACACAGTAACAACAAAGTCTCCAATGGAGACGTTACTGGGCCCGCTCGAACAAATCGACGATCAACGGGAGGGCCTTTACCTTTACCTTACCAGGAACCCGCATTGCAAAATAACTGCTTTTTCTGCCCCTGAGCAAGGAATTCAGATACAGGTACTCGAGTTGCAAGTCACAAGAAGGGTGGGGGTCAGACCAGATAACCAGATGTCTCTTACAAGACCCATGTTGCAAGACCCAGGACCGCCCTAAAAACCAGGACGTTCTTAAGCACTGACGCAAATGCTGATCTTTAAACTATAGGCTAAGGAGTGACATACTTTAAAATGGATTGGTCAGGAAAGGATGGGTTATTACAAATCTACTGGCTATGAAATGCGCGGGCTCTGCTGTAACGGTGGGTGAAGGCTTATATAAGATCTCCTTTGAAGAAGCTCCGGGTCTTTACCCAACCTCCCGGACCTGCGTGTCTGTGTAGGCAGTTGGACCCTGGCTAGCTAGTCTTACAATAAACCCTGCTTGCTGTTTGCAGTCTCTGGAGTCTCTTTGTCGTTAGAGGGTGATCTCGATTTGTGCCCTAACAGTCATGTCCGCACTAGAACCCTCTAGAACCATAGCGGTTCAGTCAGAAAGGGGACAGAGCCCCTTGGGAGAAACTATTAGGAGGAGAGTTTGCTAAGGAATTATCCTGCTGTAGATTTTACTTTTCCCTTCCTTTCATAGGTTATCGCTGACACTTAGGAGGTATGGGAAATTCTACATCAGTTTCTAAGTACTCTCCTTTGGGTTGCTTGTTAAAACACCGGAAGAGCCTGCAGCTAGATAGTTTAAATAAGAAACGTCTGGCTGACCTCTCTAATGGCACATGGCCTGAGTATAAGCTAGAACTTGGGGAAAGATGGCCGGTGAATGGCAGCTTGCGTTACCAGACCATTTTGCAGTTAGATCATTTTTGCAAAAAAAAAGGGAAAGAAGTAGTTCCTTACATCTGGGCCTTCACGGTACTGTACCTGACCTGGAGAAAAGTTTTGCCAAGGAATCATCCTTTTTCATAGATTATTGCTTGCAATTAGGAAATATGGAAAATTCCACATCGATACCTAAAGATTCTTCATTGGGTTGCTTATCAAAACATCCCAGGAGCTTCCAACTAGGTAGTTTAGATAAGGAGTATCTTGTTGACCTCTGTAACACCACGTGGTCTGAGTATAGGCTAGAAATTCAGGAAGGATAGCCAGTGAATGGTAGTTTGCACTATCAGATCATTTTTGCAGTCAGATCTTTGCAGGCAACAAAAGAAATAGGAGTATCAAAGCAGGAGTATCAAAGGCAGGAAAACGCAAGATCATATGATTAACTGTTTGATATCAGAAACAAAGAAGTGTATCACTGAGGCAGCCTAGATCCCCATGTCTGATAATAAGATACCAGCTCCCTGCCTCAGAACTAGCCTTGACCAAAATATGGTAGCATCTGACCACCTTAGGTTTCAACAACCTTGTCATAGTTTATTTGGCCGGATTATATCAACAAAAACGCTTTCTTGACCCATTTTTAACAAGCAGGAGACTGGCTGGTCAGGCTGGGAAATGGGGAGCAGTGTTCCCAATCGGTTGACAGGGCTTCTTTGCCCTGGAGACTTCCCTTTCCTTTCCCAGCCCATCAGTTTTCTCCCTGCCATTTTTGAAGGGTCAGATCGATCGATCAGCTGCAGACATGTGCACATGTACGTGTGGTGTTTTTAGTCAGTTCCTTGTCTGTCTGTCTGTTTATGTGGAACACTCGAGTATTGGAACCAGGTTGAAATCACGATCACGATCATCCTGTTGTTCGTCGATTGCCTCGAGGAGGCCCCAGTAACGTCTCCTTCGCCCTAGCCCTCAGATTTTTAAAAGTGCCATATTCAAGGCTCTTTCAGGGTTAGAAGAATGAGACCCATCATTGTTACTGGTATTTGGCATATTGGGTACGCCACGGGGAGTTGGCCAGACTCTGCCGTGTGGGCAGGTGACATTCGGTAGCCTGCCACGTTGTCACCATTTGGACAACCTGGCAGGTTGAAATCAGAAGTAGAAATTCTAGAGAAGTCAGTGATATGCAATCCAGTGATTTAAGAAGTGTGGTTGGGCTGGAGCGATAGCACAGTGGTAAGGCGTTTGCCTTGCAAGCGGCTGGCCCAGCCAAACTGGGTTTGATTCCTCCGCCCCTCTCGGAGAGCCCAGCAAGTTACTGAGAGTATCTCGCCCTCACGGCAGAGCCTGGCAAGCTCCCTGTGACGTATTCGAGATGCCAAACACAGTCACACCCAAGTCTCACAATGGAGACGTTACTGGGCCAGCTCGAGCAAATCGATGAACAACGGGATGACAGTGCTACAGTACTTTTCCTTTTTTTTTTTAAATTATTAAATCACCCGACGTTCACCTTGCACGCGGCCAACATGGCCGACCCGAGTTCGATTCCTCCGCCCCTCTCGGAGAGCACGGCAAGCTACCGAGAGTATTCGATATGCCAGACACAGTAACAACAAAGTCTCCAATGGAGACGTTACTGGGCCCGCTCGAGCAAATCGACGATCAACGGGAGGGCCTTTACCTTTACCTTTTGCCTTTATTAAATCACCATGAGATGTGTAGTAATTATTCCTTCTACTCCACTCTGCCTCTTTTGCCTCTTCTTTTTCTCCTTCTCCTTCTCCTTCTTCTTCTTCTTCTTCTTCTTCTTCTTCTTCTTCTTCTTCTTCTTCTTCTTCTTCTCCTTCTTCTTCTCCTTCTCCTCTTCCTCCTCCTCCTCCTCCTCCTTCTTCTTCTTCTTCTTCCTCCTCCTCCTCCTCCTTCTTCTTCTTCTTCCTCCTCCTCCTCCTCTTCTTCTTCTTCTTCTTCTTCTTCTTCTTCTTCTTCTTCTTCTTCTTCTTCTTCTTCTTCCTCCTCCTCCTCCTCCTCCTCCTCCTCCTCTTCTTCTTCTTCTTCTTCTTCTTCTTCTTCTTCTTCTTCTTCTTCTTCTTCTTCTTCTTCCTCCTCCTCCTCCTCTTCTTCTTTTTCTGCTGCTGCTGCTGCTTCTTCTGCTTCTGCTTCTTCTGATTCTTATTATCTTCTTCGTCTTCATCATCATCTTCAATCTTCATCTTCTTCTTCGTCTTATTCATCGTCTTTGTCTTCCTCTTCTTCTGCTTCATCTTCTTCATCTTCATCATCATCATCTTTGTTTTCTTCATCGTTATCTTTGTCTTCTTCTTCCTCTTCTTCTTCTTCTTCTTCCTTCTCTTCCTCCTTCTCCTTCTCTACCTCCTTTTCCTCTTCCTCCCCTCCTCCTCCTCTTCCTCCTCCATTTTTTCTTTTTAGTCATTATGATTTGCAGTACTATCACTGTAAGATTATCTTGTATGCCCATTTGCCTACTTTTAGCACTCAATTTTTGTCCAGAATGATCATTAATAACTAACATTATCCTAGTTGTTCCCTCTATCCTAACTGACCTCTCCTCTTCCCCAGTTCTGACAAACTTCCAACCATAACCAGTTCTCCTGGCCCGGGAGAACTGTTTTATTTTTAAATAAAAACAAGCAAACCTCTTTTATACGCACCCACATGTAAAACCACCACTTGAATAATGTCCGTTTCTTTGTCAAAGGTCACACATTTATTTTCCATACTGTCTGCTGGTCAATCTTACATTTATGTTGTACACAGATAAACTGTCCACAATAGGCATTTCACTTTGCGATTATGGAAATACCGTATTTCTCTTCATGGTTTACCCTATACTTGGCAATATTTGATAGTTTTGTTGTGGTTCAAGAAACAGCAGGTTGGTTGCAAAATAAATAAATCGTACTATCACTGTATCACTGTCATCCTGTTGTTCATCGATTGCCTCGAGCAGGCACCAGTAACATCTCCTTCGTCCTAGCCCTGAGATTTTAGAAAGTGCCACATTCGAGGCTCTTTCAGTGTCAGGAGAATGAGATCCATCATTGTTACTGGGTTTTGGCATATTGAATACTACACGGGGAGTTTGCCAGACTCTGCCGTGTGGGCAGGATACTTTCAGTAGCCTGCCAGGTTCTCCAGAGTAAGAACTAGATAATAACCCACCCTTCTCCAAAGGGCCCCTGGTGAGGACAGCCAGGCGCAGAGGCAGGAGACTCTGTGCTGTTCTCTTCCAGGAGCTGGTTTTCATAGTCTCTGGGTCTTGGCCGTTGATGGCTTTACACTGTGCTGGGGGCAGTTGGTGGGTGTAATGCCTACATACTGGAAGATAGGGGATCTGGATGGAGGAGGCCCAGTCCCAATCCGAGCAAGCTTGGGGATCTACGTACCATACTTGATATATTAAAAAGTAGGTATGCCATTCTATGTGTGTAAGATGCATTTTCAATATATTATGTAATCATTGTCTATATATAATAACATGTAATTAATACATCATCTGCATTTGTGCAAACATACGTGTATATGTCTGATTGGTAACAATACATCTTTTTTTTAATATTTACCAATCAGATGTAGTATTTAATTGTGGAGTCTATTTTCATCTTTATGCAAATATATAGACTCAATAGGTAGTTCAAGGGGTAAAGTGCTTCTCTCTCCTGTGTGCTACCCAAGTTTCCTACGTGTGACTGTATATATTGACTTCCTGAGTACTGCCAGAAGTGATCCCAAAGAGAGAACCATGAGAAGTCCTGAAGGATGACCAGGTTTTGCCCCCCAAAACAAAACAAAGAAATAGACAATGCCCCAAATCCCAAATGTAGACACACACACACACACACACACACACACACACACACACACATATATATATGAAGAAGGGGATAATGCTTAGACATAGCTGTAAAAGTGTGTGCGTGTGGTATGTGTGGGGTGTGTGTGTGTGTGTGTTTGCTTGGATAGACATGGGACCTATTCATATATTCTATATGCTCCACATTGTCATTCTGTTTCAGGGATCTTGGGAACAGAGGGCGCCGTTCACAAAATCAGGTTTGGTCTGGAGAGAGCACATCAGGGAGGATGCTTGCCTTGCACTCACCTGGCTGACCACAGTTTCCACCCCTAGCATCCCATCTGGTCTCCTGAGCACTTCCAAGAGTAATTCCTGAGGGTAGAGCCAGTAGTAACCCCTGAGCACTACTGACTGTGACCCCCCCCCCACCAAATAATAATAATGATAACAATAACAGGAATCGTGGAAATACTGATCACGGCAGAAGCATTCCAAGACTCCACACGCAACTCAATTAGGGTGTAGAGGTTCCCAAGAGTTGGCGAGGGGTTGGGTTGAAGGTCAGTGAGCTTCCCCACCTTGGAAGGCGAAAGACGTGATACCCAGTGGGACGCTATTGGCGTGTGGAAACTGCTTAATGCCATCTTCCTAACACCAGTGTGGTGAAGACCATTTCATGAAGGCTGAGAGCTCTCCTACATGGGATGTGTATAGTAAAGTACCCTGGGTTACCCTTTCTTCCCTTCCTCCAGACCAAAGGAGCACAGACAAAGGATCATGGATGCCTACAGAGAAACCTGAAGGCCAACCAATTCACTCCTGGAATATGGACATCAGTTTCTCAAATGAGGGTGTTAATATGCACAGAACCAGACCCCACAGTCCCATTTTTTAAAAAATTTTTTATTAGTGAGACACCATGAGGTACAGTTGTAGACTTACAAATCTCCATGCTTGGGTTTCAATTATACAATGATCAAACACCCATCCCTCCACCAGTGCCCATTTCCCACCACCACGGATCCCAGTATCCCTCCCACCCCCCATCCCCCCCATCCCACCCTACCTCTGTGGCAGGGCATTCCCTTTTGTTCTCTCTCTCCTTTTGGGTGCTGTGGTCTGCAAAAGAGGCATTGAGTGGCAATCATGTTTGGTCTATAGTCTACTTTCAGCATGCTTCTCCCATCCTGGGAGGATCCTCCCAACACCCTGTATTTGGTGCTCCCTTCTCTATCTGAGCTCCCTTTTCCCCTAGCATGTGCGGCTGGCCTCCAAGCCATGGAGCAAACCTCCTGGTACTAATCTTGGCCATTCTTGGGTGTTAATCTCCTATTTTGTTGCTTTATGTTCCCCAGATGAATGCAATCTTTCTGTGTCTATCCCTCTCTTTCTGCACAATCCCATACTTTTAAGGATTGAGCTGTCGTAGCTTCAATGTTCAACACAGAGAAATGTCACACCTAACTGGCAACGTGTTTTAATCTGTTGGACATGTAACGGGGCTCCGTGGGGTCTGCTTAGAATCACAGCCATTCCTGCAGACGTGAGCAAGGAATGTCAGGAACTGAGGGTGGGCAGGAGAGTAAAAACACCAGTGAAAACTCAACTCAGCATGGAATGAATGGGAGGATTTTTTGCAGGAAGGTATCTTAGAAATCACTATGTCACTGTATCACTGTCATCCCATTGTTTGTCGATTGACTCGAGCAGGTACCATTAACGTCTCTATTCCTCCCAGCCCTGAGATTTTAGCAGCCTCTTCCTTACTCGTCTTTCCCAATGATTGGAGGCTCTTTCAGGGTCAGGGGAAGGAGACCTGTTATCGTTACTGGTTTTGGCATATCAAATACATCATGGGGAGCTTGCCTGGTCACAGCCAACAGGGCCAACCCGAGTTCGAGTCCTCTACCCCTCTTGGAGAACGTGGCAAGTTGCCCACACGGCAAAGCCTGGCAAGCTCCCCGTGACATATTCAATATGCCAAAAACAATAGCAACAAGTCTCACAATTTGTTGTGAGATGTTACTGGTGCCCGCTCGAGCAAATTGATGAACAATGGGAGGACAGTGCTACAGTGATTATATATATATATATATATATATATATATATATATATGGGCTGGAGAGATAGCACAGTGGGTAGGGCTTTTGCCTTGCACACAGCCAACCCGGCTGACCCGAGTTCGATTCCTCCGCCCCTCTCGGAGAGCCCAGAAAGCTACCGAGAGTATCTCGCCCGCACGGCAGAGCCTGGCAAGCTATCTGTGATGCATTCGATATGCCAAACACAGTAACAACAATTCTCATGATGCTCAGAAAGGGATAGACACAAAAAGATTGCATTCATCTGGGGAATATAAAGTAACAAATTAGGAGACTAACACCCAAGAATGGCCGAGATCAGTACCAGGAATTTTGCTCCATGGCTTAGAGGCCACCCACACATGCTAGGGGAAAAGGGAGCTCAGATAGAGAAGGGAGCACCAAATAAAGGGTGTTGTGAGGATCCTCCCAGGGTGGGAGAAGCATGCTAAAAGTAGTCTATAGACTAAACATGATTGCCACTCAATGCCTCTCTTGCAAAACACAGGACCCAAAAGAAGAGAGAGAGAACAAGGGGGAATGCCCTGCCACAGAGGTAGGGTGGGATGGGGGGGATGGGGGGTGGGAGGGACACTGGGACCCGTGGTGGTAGAGAATGGGCACTGGTGGAGGGATGGGCACTCAGTCATTGAATAACTGAAACCCAAGCACAAAAACTTGTAAGTCCACAATTGTAGCTCATGGTGTGGCTGGAGCGATAGCACAGCGGGTAGGGCGTTTGCCTTCCATGCAGCCAACATGGCCGACCCGAGTTCGATTCCTCTGCCCCTCTCGGAGAGCCCGACAAGCTACCGAGAGTATTCAATATTGGGGCTGGAGCGATAGCACAGTGGTAGGGCGTTGGCCTTGCACGCAGCCAACATGGCCAACCCTAGTTCGATTCCTCTGCCCCTCTCGGAGAGCCCGGCAAGCTACTGAGAGTATCTCACCCGCACAGCAGAGCCTGGCAAGCTCCCCGTGACGTATTCGATATGCCAGACACAGTAACAACAAAGTCTCCAATGGAGACGTTACTGGGCCCGCTAGAGCAAATCGATGATCAACGGGAGGATGTTTCACTAATAAAAATTTAAAAAAAGAAGAAATAGAATGGAAAAAACAGTGGAAAATATAGACTCGTGAATAGACGGGTGTTGGAACATTGTATGACTGAAACTCATTTATTCATGGACAACGTTCTAACTGTTAAACTCACAGTGATCTATAAAAAATTTTTTTTTTCAAAAAGAATGTGAAAACCCGGCTCTTTCTCTCAGAAGGGAGCATAACATGAAGCCCACCACAGCCAGGCTGTTTCACTCGGGGTGCCTCAGAGGGTGGCAGGTGAGAGCCCTCCCCACCCCAAGGGACCCAGCCCCGGCAGCTGAAAACCTCCAGAACCCAACCACCGCCACTCTCAAGGCCACTCCCCGCATGCTCCGGCTGACCCTCACACATGAAGGAACATAGTCTTGGACAGTGAATACGGCTGTGCAATACATCATAAAACACTCGCTACCCATTCTCCAAGAGTACTGCACCGCATTTGATGGGGTTCGGATGGTAGGCAACCAACCATAGAGGAAAATACACATATCTATGCATATAGACATATTTTCAGCTATATATACAAAAGGTCATATCACTCCACCTTCAACAACAACCTATAGAATGTCTTAATGGCCCCCGCCAAAGTATAACAATCTCCACACTGTTTCCTATACGACTACTATTTTTTTTCATTTTTGGGTGACACCCAGCGATGTACAGGGGTTCTTCCTGGCTCTGCACTCAGGAATGACTCCTGGCGGTGCTCAGGGGACCCTATGGGATGCTGGGAATTGAACCCGGGTCGGCCGCATTCAAGGCAAACGCCCTGCCCGCTGTGCTATCACTGCAGCCTGCGAATACTTTTTTTTTTTTTGGTAAGAATTTTCAGTTGTTCTTCATAACGGATAATATAAAATATATTATTTTGGTTGTGCTTTGGGACAGGGATAGGGGCTTGAGACGAATGGGTCACTGTCACTGTCCTCCTGTTGTTCATCGATTTGCTCGAGCGGGCCCCGTACCGTGTCCATTGTGGTGGTGGGGAGGTGGGATTGGTGTTTGAATATTAAATGTAATCAAATGTTGTGAACTACCTTATAAAATAAGAAACATTTGAAAAGAGAATGTGAGAAACAGATGGCCTAATTTGTAAACCCAAAGGAGCTGTGAGAATAAAAGATGTATACTTGATAATCCAATTAGAGTATATACTATCATGCAGATAGATAGGATATATATTAGATATGCCCAAAGTCACTGTATTCAGAGTTGAATTTCATCCCATCCAGTTGATATCATTTTAGATGCATTTCCAGTGCAAATATTGTTTCAGAACACAGACCAAAGGGCAGAGGGAAACCATTTAGGGTATGGATTTTGACTGATTGAATACCGATGCCTATAGATCAGACTCATTTATGATTAACGATGAAACATGTGTACACCCCCCCGCCGCTAGGTCCCAATAGGGATGCAAATATTTATTTTTTCTCTCCGTGTGAATATATGATAATTAGAATTATTGAATTCATTCCCCCGAAAGTCAGGATTTTTTTCCCCACATTAGACATGTGTGTGTGGGTGTGCATTTTTGAGTAGGAATATAGATTCTTATTCCCCTCCTCCCAAACCAACCCCCAAGGTTGGTGTCGAAATAAAAACAGTAGAGGAATAAAAATGAGCCTGCTAATGACCCAGGGGGATTGCGGGGGATGGTGATGGCTTTTAGCTTTTAAAGTGAGTAGCAGTGTAGCACTGTCCTCCCGTTGTTCATCGATTTGCTCGAGCGGGCACCAGGAACGTCTCCACGGTGAGACTTGCTTGTGACTGTGTTTGGCATCTCGAAGACGCCATGGGGAGCTTGCCAGGCTCTGCCATGCAGGTGGGATACTCTTGGGAGCTTGCCTGACTCTCCAAGAGGGATGGGGGAATCGAACCCAGGTTGGCCATGTGCACGGCAAACGCCCTCCCCGCTGTGCGATCGCTCCCGCCCAACGGCTTTGTAATACCCTGGTAGGTGGTGGTGATGAAGGTGATAATATGATTCTACTCAACTCAGACTTCTCGAGGGCCATGATGATATGTGACATGGTTTAAAACAATCAGATCACGTTCCCTCTAATTAATTAGAGGGCTTCCCTCTAATTAATTAGGGGCTGGAGCGATAGCACAGCGGGTAGGGCGTTCGCCTTACAAGCGGCCAACATGGCCAACCCGAGTTCGATTCCTCCGCCCCTCTCGGAGAGCCCGGCAAGCTACCGAGAGTATTCGATATGCCAGACACAGTAACAACAAAGTCTCCAATGGAGACGTTACTGGGCCCGCTCGAGCAAATCGACGATCAATGGGAGGGCCTTTAAATTAATTAATTAATTTTAATTAATTAAAATTACAGTAAGAAAAGAAAACAAGGAGGACCTTGTTGAAGAGAAGTGTGGGTGCAGGAAAGGATGATGGGGCACATAAGGGTGTATTTTGGGAAGTCAGGTGTTAACACTTTGATATAGGGAGTGATCTGGAAAATATGACCGTGAATATGGAGTAAGCTTTTGCCTGCCTGGCGGGCACAGACGTACCAAATAATGGAACTGTCAAGTCCACCCTGGTTGCGCCCCATGCCAGCTTACCTGCTGGCCCAGTGCTTGCTTTGAGTTGAGATCTCCACAAGGTACTTGTTGGGTCCATCAGTGAGATTCATGGCTCCCAACGGTGCTGTGTCCACTGCGTCTTGGGACGGAATGGAGACCCTTGTTTTTGTGTCTGATTACAGGTTCCGTTACAGATTTACAAATATCAATCTTAGATTTACAAATATCTACCTTAGATTTACAATCCTCCACCCAGATCCTCCGTCTTCCAGTAGGCAGGGGTCACACCCACCAACTGCCCCCCGGCATGCCAGGTAATCCCATCAACGGCCAAGACCCAGAGACTATAAAACCCAGCTCCTGGTGGAGAACAGCACAGAGTCTCCTGCTCCCACGCCTGGCTGTCCTCACCAGGGCCCCTTAGAGGGGGGTGGGTTGAGTTTCCCTCCCCGCCCCGAGCAGAGCTCCGGCATTTGAAGACCTCCAGAACCAGCTACCACCATGCTGAGACCACTCTCCACACGCAGGAAGGCACTGGCAGAGGAACAAAGGCATGCGGGTCCTGGGGCTGAGATCTCCAAGCCTACTCTGACCATCCTCCACCCAGATCCTCCATCTTTCAGTAGGCAGGGGTCACACCCACCAACTGACCCCGTGGCGCTGTGTAATCCCATCAACGGCCAAGACCCAGAGACTATAAAACCCAGCTCCTGGAAGACATTATCTCATTCTTACTTTGGACAACCTGGCAGGCTACCGAATGTAACCTGCCCACATGGCAGAGTCTGGCAAACTCCCCGTGGCGTAGCCAATATGCCAAATACCAGTAACAAGGATGGGTCTCATTCTCCTAACCCTGAAAGAGCCTTGAATGTGGCACTTTTTAAAATCTCACGGCTAGGGCGAAGGAGACGTTACTGGTGCCTGCTCGAGGCAACTGACGAACAACAGGATGATCGTGATCGTGAGATTTACAAATATCAATCTTATTTATGTTATAGGTAGATATATGCATATATGTGTGTGAGTGAGTGTGTGTGTGCATGTGTGTGTGTGTGTGTGTGAGAGTGTGCATGTGTGACTGTCATTTTCACCCTCCTACAGATTTTTTTTTCTTTTTTTGGTCACACCCGGCGATGCACATGGTTTACTCCTGTCTCTGCACTCAGGAATTGCTCTTGGCACTGTTTGGGGGACCCTATGGGATGCTGGGAATTGAGCCCGGGTCGACCATGCCCTCCCCACTGTACTGTCACTCCAGCCACCCCCCCCCCCCCCCCCACAGATGTGAGAGACAAAACTATCCAATCTCCAAGAGACAAAATCCTAGAACAGGTGTTTTCTCCTTCAAATGGACCTCGGAAACACACCTGTATAGGAAATCCACTGGGGACACCCCTGCCCCCACCCACCCCTGAGAATTTACCTTGGATTCTTGGAACCTGTAGGTTTCAGCAAAAGAGATGGAAAAGCAAACTCAGGGATCTCGTTGTTGTTGTTGTTGTGGAAGAACAAACTTTGCCATCAAGACTCCAAATTCTGATCAGTAGAATTCACTCATTTGTTTTCTAGTCTGCTTGCTAATGTTTCAGGTACCACGGTGAATTGTGAAGGTTACTGGCAAGGCAAACGCTCACGCTGAATAGGACACCATCAGAACATGCCATTTGCACAGTCCTGTAGGACTCCAAACCCCCACTTGCCACTGGGAATACATTATTCCTCATTAGCATGATACCGAAATTACCTTGCATCCATCCGTAATATTTGAGGACCTTCCGTATTGGATAAACTTATCAAAATAATAAACTCCTATGAAAACTCGGAATAATATTTTCTTATAAAAGACTCGAGTCCTAGGAAGGACTTTAGAGAGATGAAATTAAATCATTCACGGGATGTAGAGGAGATGATAGCATTACCCAGGGATCACTGAGCTCAGGAAAATGGAACGGAGAACTGATTTTCCTCAAATCCCAGCAAAATGATACTGTCTGGAATATCAATGGAGAGTATTTTCAGGCAGTGATTGCATTAGAAAGCCTGGGCGTTTTGCCCATTCTGAGGATAGAGGCATGGGAGTAAAACCAGGCAAATGGGAAGAAATCCTGTGAGGATATTTCCTTAGATAAGGGAAGAAACACTAGTAATAAGCCTATGTGTTTAAATCATCAACTTGAAATGTGTTTCTTAATTGATCCCTTTTATTTACTTTGATAAAAATCGAATCACAGTGAGATACACAGTTACAAAGTTGTTCAGGATTAGGTTTCAATCATGGGATGTTCCAACACCCGTCCCTTCACCGCTGCACATTTATCCACCACCAAAGTCCCCAGGTTCCCTCCTGACACCCACCCCCATCTGCCTATATTGCAGGCATTTCTTCTTCTTCTTCTTCTTCTTCTTCTTCTTCTTCTTCTTCTTCTTCTTCTTCTTCTTCTTCTTCTTCTTCTTCTTCTTCCTTCTTCCTTCTTCCTTCTTCCTTCTCCTCCTCCTCCTCCTCCTCCTCCTCCTCCTCCTCCTCCTCCTCCTCCTCCTCCTCCTCCTCCTCCTCCTCCTCCTCCTCCTCCTCCTTCTTCTTCTTCTTCTTCTTCTTCTTCTTCTTCTTCTTCTTCTTCTTCTTCTCTCTTTCCTTTTGAGCGTTTGCAATACAGATGCTGAAAGGTTATCATATATATCCTTTTACCTATTTTCAACACTCAGTTCTTATCCAGCTTGATAATTTCCAACTGTTATTGTCATCCTGGTCCTTTCTCAATGCTAACTGTCCTTTGCGCCCCACACACACACACTTGTGGCAAGCTCACAACCATTGACTCCCAACCATTGCTCCCTTTTAAATATACCATTCAGTGGCTTTTAATTTCTTTGTATCAGGTGCCCATCCTAATAATCCTTCTTAGAATGTTTTTTTTTTGTTCAGCAAATAAAGGTTATACAAAGAAAGAAAGAAAGAAACAAAGAAAGAAAGAAGGAAGGAAGGAAGGAAGGAAGGAAAGAAACTAAGAAAGAAAGAAGGAGAAAGAAAGAGACAGAGAGAGAAAGAAAGAAAGAGAGAGAGAAAGAAAGAGAGAGAGAGAAAGAAAGAAAGAAAGAAAGAAAGAAAGAAAGAAAGAAAGACAGACAGACACCGGTGAAGTACCAAATATGCCAACAACAGTAACCAAAACGGGTCTCAATTCCCTAACTCTGAAGGGGTGTCCAGCTGGGAAGAATGAGAGGGTTCGTACTAAGCAGACAGCACGGATGTCAATGGGTGCGAAGGTGTCCCACAAGCAGCTGGCCACCAAGACAACCCACAAGAGTGCGCCAGCCAGGGGAGGCGTGAAGAGGCGACACCACTACCGGCCTGACACAGTGACACTGTGCGAATTCTGCCACTACCAGAAGTCCACCGAGCTGCTCATCTGCAAGTTGATGTTCCAACACGTGGTGCGTGAGATTGTGCAGGACTTCAAGACCAACCTGTGCTCCCAGAGCTCGGCCGTCATGGCATTGCAGGAGGCCTGTGAGGCCTACCTGGTGGGGCTCTTCGAGGACACCAACCTCTGGGCATTCCCTGCCAAGTGCGTCACCATTATGCCCAAGGACATCCAGTTGGCGTGCCTCATCTGTGGAGTCACTGTCCCCTGTCAGTGTCCTCCCATTGTTCATCAATTTGCTCGAGCGGGCCCCAGTAACGTCTCCATTGGAGACTTTGTTGTTACTGTGTTTGGCATCTCGAATACATCACAAGTAGCTTGCCAGGCTCTGCCGTGCAGGCGAGACAGAGCAGAAAGTTTACGATGCTAAAATCTCAGGGCTGGGACAAAGGGAAGATGCTACTGGTGCCCGCTTGAGTAATCGATGATTAATGGGATGACAGTGACAGGGGGACTCATGAATAATCACTCACCACCCCCTTCTTCTGAAAACCTTTAGCTCCAATAAGTGGCACTTGGTCTCTCTGAAGACTCACTGGTTATGTTTATTATATCTCATCATTTAGGTCCTAAGCTTTGTGCAATGTCATGGCTGGCTTCATGGAATTTTATGGAAGCAAGTCTTCCAGGCTGGTCCATAGTGTCACGGGACTCCAATCCTTTATTATTACCATATAGTATTCCACAAGTACAGTAGACACAAGGGCCAGGAATAATGCCCCATGGTTGGATGCCTGCCTCATGAGCTGGGGGGAGAAGGCAGCTGGGATGGAGAAGGGGTCATTGAGTCAGTGATGGTTGGAGGGATCACTCGGGATGGGAGATGTGTGCTGAAAGTAGATCAAGGACCCAACGTGATGGCCTCTCAGTTTCTGTATTGCAAACTAATGCCCAAAGTAGAGAGAGAGGGGAGATTATCTGCCATGGAGGCGGGGGGAGGGTGAGAAAGAGGCAGTATATAGGTAACATTGGTGGTGGGGAATGTGCCCTGGTGGAGGGATGGGTATTTGATCATTGTGTGATTGAAACTCAAACATGAAGGCTTTGTAACTGTATCTCACGGTGATTCAACAACAACAACAAAAATAATTTAAAGAAAAAAAGTATTCCACAAATGTAGAAATATGCCATCTTTGGTCAACTACCCCTTCATGGAGGGAGATTGGATTCACCCAATTATTTTTTAGCTTTTAGGAAGGTATGAAAATCCATGTCTAAATTATTACGATTCCACATGCTGTTTTAAACCTCTTAGATTGAGATTATGGAAACTGCTATTCGATGAGATTTCAGAGCCAATGTGACACTGTCTTCTTGGGTCTTTTGATGAGTACTTCCACAATCAAACTTGGTGAATGTGCTGTCCTCGCAGAGTAGGGTGTCCGTCTGTCATTAAACATATATCTTACTTCCTCTTGGTATCTGTATTGCAAACCATAATGCCCCGAAGGGGAGAGAGAGTATGGGGGAAATTGCCATGAAGGCAGGGGGAGGGTTGGGATGGGGGGTATACTGGAGATATCGGTGGTGGGGAACGGGCACTGGAGGAGGGATGGGGGTTCCATCATTGTAGGGCTGAAACTCAAACATGAAAGCTTTGTAACTGTAGCTCACGGGAGCGATAGCACAGCGGGTAGGGCGTTCGCCTTACAAGCGGCCAACATGGCCGACCCAAGTTCGATTCCTCCGCCCCTCTCGGAGAGCCCGGCAAGCTACCGAGAGTATTCGATATGCCAGACACAGTAACAACAAAGTCTCCAATGGAGACGTTACTGGGCCCGCTCGAGCAAATCGACGATCAACGGGAGGGCCTTTACCTTTACCTTATAATATATATGTATATACATTATTGATTGGTGCGGAGCAATACTAGAGTAGGTCAGGCCCTTGCCTTGCATGAAATTAACCTGGGCTTTTCCCCCCGCTGAATCTAAATGCTGAACCTCACCAGAGTAATTCCTGAGCACAGAGTCACGAGTAAGCCCTTGAGCATGCCAGGGTAGCCTCCAAAGAAACAAAACCTGTTATTGATTGTGATTCTGTGATGGATAATACTATTGATTAATACTATTGATGATGGTTTTTTTCATGCACACATTTCCAACAGAACACCATCTCTTTCATCCAATCATACAAATCTCTCTCTCTCTCTCTCTCTTTCTCTCTCCCTGTCTCTCTCTCTCTCTCCCAACTGTGTTACTTCAGGTCTTTTCTTATCCCTGTGCATGTTACCTTTAAGTCCTACCTAGGGGAGAGATCATTCTGTGCCCGCCCCTTTCCTTCTGCCTGACTTCACTCATGTGATACCCTCTAGTCCCATCCTGGTCTGGTCTGGTCCTCCCGTTGTTCACTGATTTGCTCGAGCAGGCCCAGTAACGTCTCCATCATGAGACTTGTTGTTACTGTTTTTGGCATGTTGAATACATCACGGGTAGCTTGCCAGGCTCTGCTGTGCTGGCGAGATACTCTTGGTAGCTTGCTGGGCTCTCTGAGAGGGGTGGAGGAATTGAACTTGGGTTGGCCATGTTGGCCGCTTGTAAGGCAAACGCCCTACCACTGTGCTATTGCTCCAGCCCATTGATTACAAATTCCATGATGCTGATTTTTTTCCCCCTATAGGGCTGCATAGTATTCTCTTGTGTCTATAGACTGAAAATCTCCCGGAAATTGACTACAGGGGAATCTTCAACGAAATAAAGATAGTGGTAACAACAACAAAAACACAAATAAATGAGATGACATCAAATAAAAACAAACTCAAAATTCTGCACAGCAAACACACCCAATAAAAAGATATCCATCTATCATTCTTATGACTATGGCATGGGATGTATATCCAAGCCAACTGGACAATTATCTCTTCACTTCTACACATGATCCTTGCTGCTCATTTTGCTCCCACTATTTGCAAAAAGGCTACGCAGACCCTGTCTCAGATTTTTGCTTGCCGAAGGAACTTCTTGATTCTCTGTCTCACCCCTGACCAACACCCTTTCATTTTTTTCTAAAATCTCCAGACTGACTTGGAATGCACAAGAAACAGAACCCTAGATCTCATCGAACTCTCTGAATTTAACTAGATCTCATTTGACTCTTACTCCCTATAACTCTCGGAACGACTCTCTGAATTCTTACTCCCGATAACTCTCTGAACTAGTAGTAGAAAACTACTGCCCTGTAGTTTTCTGAAATCCTAAGTGGTTCTTCAGCTGTTCTTCAAGTTTTTTTTTTATTAAAAGCTAGGAAGAGTACTAGTCTTCTGTTTTCTTTTCTTTTTTAAAATTTTTTATTGAAACACTGTGAGAACCTTACAAAGCTGTTCATGATTAGATTTCAGTCATACTGTATTTCAACACCTGTCCCTCCACCGGGGCACATTTCCCACCACCAATGACCCCAGGTTCCCTGTCATCCCCCTAACCCCAGCCTGCCTCTGTGGCAATCACTTTTCCTTTGTCTCTTCCTCTCTCCCTCTCCCCCTCTCCCTCCCTCCATCTCTCTCTTTTTCTCTCACTCTCTTTCTCTGTCTGTCTCTCTCCCTCCATATTTCCCCCTCCCCCCTTCTCTCTTCCTCTCTTTTCCTTTTGGGCATTCTGTTTGCAATACAGAGACTGAAAGGTTATCAGGAATACCCCTTTACCTTCCTTTAACACTCAGTTCTTGTCCAAGGGGACCATTTCCAGCTATGATTGTCATACTGGTTCCCTCTCTATCAAGGCCATTGACTCTGGGGTCACTCTTGCAGATCATAAAAAATCTCCTTAGGGACATCATTTGGAAGGAAAGTCATCGTGACCATCTCCTGGAGCTAACTGGAGATTATAATGAGTGGTGGAGAAACACACACACACACACACACACACACACACACACCAGCAGCTTGGAACAACCTACTGATGACAAAGAGCTGATAGGCATAAGGTTTCATCGGCTTCCAAGCCATGGAGAGATCCTCTGGGCCCTTATCTCTACTCTCCTTGGGTGTTAGTCTCCTACTCTGTTACTTGCATTATTGGTTTTCTTGATTGTCCTCTAGAACCCCTGGAAAGCAGCAACCAGTCTTACAGGTCTAATAGAGATTGTTCGTGTCTGTGAACCAAGTAGGGTGGATTCATGTAAACTAAATGCTGTGCTTCGAAGTAAAATAATATTTGACTTCTACTTACGTCTTTGATCTCATCCATTATCTACTTGCTAGCCTGTTCACATCAATCTATCCATTTACCTTCTTAATCATCAATCCATCATGTCACCCACCCACCTCTATTTGTATATTGAACAGACCTTTCTTTCTTTTTCTGCCTCTTTTTTTCCCTTCTTTCTGTCTTTGCCTGATCATCTATCAAAGATTTGTGGTATGAATTCATTATTGGAGCTACTATGTCTATATCTGCCAAGGTGCTCTTAAATCTATCATCAATCTGTCCACGCAAACATTCAACACCTATATTTGTGCATCTATTACCTATCTATTTAGTTACACATCGGTGTACTCAATATAGCATCTAGACAACAAAGAGACACAGGGAGAGGAAGAGAGAGAGAGAGAGAGAGAGAGAGAGAGAGCATGCAGAATATATGAGAGTTTATGAATCCTAGCAGGTATGATTTGTTCAACTATTTCATTCTCTGTCAACAGTAGCAAACAGAGTCTGTCATTGTTCTGACTGGTCACTGCTGTCCTTGCTGTGAGGATTCATTTTATTTTGTATTTAATATTTATTATTATAAATAATAAAGACGCAGAGACTATAAAACCCAGCTCCCGGAGGAGAACAGCGCAGAGTCTCCTGCCCCCGTGCCTGGCTGTCCTCACCGGGGCCCCTTGGATGGGGGAGGGTTGATTTTCTCTCCCCCTCCCTGCCCCGAGCAGAGCCCCAGCAGCTGAAGACCTCTGGAGCCAGCCACAACCACGCTGGGACCACTCTCCACATGTCCAAACAGGCCTCATGCATGAAAGAACTGGCAGAGGAACCCAGGCATGCAGGTCCCAAGGCTGAGGTCTCCAAGCCTACTCGGATTGGGACTGGGCCTTCTCCAACCAGACCCCCCATCTTCCAGTAGGTAGGTGTCATACCCACCAGCTGCCACCAGCGCCAGGTTGGTCCCATCAATGTCCAAGACGCAGACTATAAACCTCAGCTCCTGGAAGTGCACGGCCACATTTGCGGCCGCGCAACATCTTATTTTTTCCTTTGGAGAACCTGGCAGGCACCAAAAGTATCCTGTCCGCACGGCAGAGTCCGGCAAACTTCCCGTGTCTTACTCAATATGCCAAATACCAGTAACAATGATGGGTCTCATTCTCCTAACCCTGAAAGAGCATTGAAATGGCTCTTTTAAAATCTCAGGGCTAGGAAGAAGGAGACGTTACTGGTGCCTGCTAGAGGAAATCGACGAACAACAGGATGATTGTGATCGTGATTTATTATTTTTTTGGGGGGGCTGGAGCGATAGCACAGCGGTAGGGCCTTTGCCTTACAAGCGGCCAAGATGGCCAACCCGAGTTCAATTCCTCCGCCCCTCTCGGAGAGCCCGGCAAGCTACCGAGAGTATTCGATATGCCAGACACAGTAACAACAAAGTCTCCAATGGAGACGTTACTGGGCCCGCTCGAGCAAATCAACGATCAATGGGAGGGCCTTTACCTTTACCTTTTTTATTATTTTTTTGCTTTTTGGGTTACACCCGGTGATGCACAGGGGCTCCTCCTGGCTCATGCACTCAGGAATCACACCTGGCGGTGCTCGGGGGGACCCCATGGGATGCTGGGAATCGAACCCAGGTCAGCTGCGTGCAAGGCCAACGCCCTCCCCACTGTGCTATCACTCCAGCCCCAATTCTTTGTAGTTTTTTTTTGTTTGTTTTCTTTTGTTTTGTTTGCTTTATGGGTCCCACCCGGTGATGCTCAGGGCTTCCTCCTGGCTCTGCACTCAGGAATTAACCCTGGTGGTGCTCGGGGGACCCTATGGGATGCTGGGAATCAAACCCGGGTCGTCCGCGTGCCAGGCCAACACCCTCCCCTCTGTGTGATCGCTCCAGCCGCCCCCTGAGGACTCATTTTAACTGGACAAGGACGACCTCATCCTCCCTGCCCTCCACACGGTCAGTGGATAATGTTCCTACCTGGGGATGCTGTTTCCTTGTTGCTTTCCTCATCCCTGTGGTCCATCCATCACTGCAGCTAATCTGTGTTGCCTAGACGACAGAGGGCAGGTGTGTCAGAACGAGGCATCCGATCCCGGGTACCCGGGTACCCACCGTGCTGCTCAAACTCAGCATACACACACACCCCCCTCTTCGCATGACCCTCCTTCACGCCTTGCCCTCTGTGCTTTGCAAAGCACGTGTATTTCCCAGCTCCCTCTGCCATTCACCATTACCCGTCTGTCCCTGTGCCTCCGACAGCATCATTTCCCAGCACCGTTGGCTTCTTTTAGAAACACAGAAATTAGAAAGGGAATTGATTTATCGACGTTTTTATTTTTTTTTTCTTCCTCTCCCTGGCCTGCCACAAAAACAAAATGTGCTGAGGCCACGGAAAGGAAGGAGTGAGAGCCCTTTTCCATGAGGGAACGAGCGACATAAATATTTAATCTACCTTTGCTACCCCCAAGGAAATAAAAAAAAAAGTGGATTCTTTGAGCATGATAAAGGGCTAATAAGAGGCATGCTGGGAGAGGAGAAATGGGAAAATTCAGGGGAGGTGAAGACTCATTTAAAACGGGAAGGAAGATGGATGGGTAGTCGAACAGCAGAAAGATTTCCAGCAGAAACGAACACTGGGCTGTGGCCGGGAAAAAAAAAAGCCTCAAATGGACCCAGGAAATGGAACACGGGGGCAAACAAAATAAAATGAAAAAGCACACAAAAAGTAAAAGAAAGAGAAACAAAAAGAAGCATGAAAAGGGGATTCGGTTACATGGGGAAGGTGCGATCAAACCAGGACATTAATTACCTAAACACTTCAAGCGTTAAGAGTAATTTGCTGGGACTGGAGTCATAGCCCAGAGGGGAGGGCATTTGCCTTGCACGCGGCCGACCCGGGTTTGATTCCCAGCATCCCATAGGGTCACCCGCTGAGCACCGCCAGGAGTCACTCCTGAGTGCAGAGCTAGGGGGAACCCCTGAGCATCGCCGGGTGGGACCCAAAAAAGAAAGAAAAGAAAGAAAGAAAGAAAGAAAGAAAGAAAGAAAGAAAGAAAGGAAGAAAGAAAGAAAGAAGAAAGAGAGAGAGAAAGAGAGAGGAAGGAAGGAAGGAAGGAAGGAAGGAAGGAAGGAAGGAAGGAAGGAAGGAAGGAAGGAAGGAAGGAAGAGGGGCTGGAGACATAGCCCAGTGGGGAGGGCGTTTGCCTTGTATGCGGCCGACCCGGGTTCGATTCCCAGCATCCCATAGGGTCCCCCTCTGAGCACCACCAGGAGTCATTCCTGAGTGCAGAGCCAGGAGGAACCCCTGTGCATTGCCGGGTGGGACCCAAAAAAGAAAAAAAAAAAAGAAATGAACTGTGTTTTCTGGTGGAGGGATGGGTATTTGATCATTGTATAATTGAAACCCAAGCACAAAAATTTGTAAGTCTACAACTGTACCTCATGATGTCTCACTAATAAAAATTTTTTGAAAAAGGCAAAATATATATATATAAACCTAAAAAAAAAGAGAAAGAAATGAACTGTGTTTTGAATGAGATGAGGCAGACAACCTGCACTCTGTGCAGAAATAGAATATCGCCAGCAGCTCACTGATCACACGGTCCACTCAACTGCCTTGTAGGAAATCTTTACCTTGGGGGGAAAAATTTCCTTGGTCCTGTTGGAAGCCTTTGAGCCTGAGACTACACACTTTGGAGTTCATGCAAATACATGCAGAGCGATATCTCTATTAGATTCACTCACAAGCCTGGGAGGACATTCCTTCGGCTGTGATAAGCCATTGGTAGGTTTTTAATTTCTGCAGAGACAGGCAGGAGTCTGTGTGAGGAACTCTGGGTGGTACCCGAAAAGAGATTGATCTACTGTTGGCAGAGCAGAGGATGAAGTCTGATTCAAAGTCCTTCGTTCGACGTGGTAGCTGTGAATCTCATTTGTGATCTACCCTGATTCTCCTGAGTAGAATTTCTGGGGAGGGCTTAGGAATTCCTTTAGGCTCTGCCCTTTGAACTGGTCCCGTGTTCTCCTCCACCAAAAATGAAACGAAACAAAACCCATGCGCACACGCACACACACACACACACACACACACACACACACACACACACACACACACAGAGCATGCATTCTTCAGAGTGATGTCGGTGGCCCCCACGGGAGGCTCTCGTGAAGTGGGGAGGAGAGAGACGGTCACTTTCTCCCCATCCGCCTCTGCCATCCGGGACCCAGGGTGACTGGGTTCTTGTCTAAGCTTGCAGAAAGGAATTTCAGGAATAGATGATCAGTGAAAATTACACTGTTTTTATTTGGAGGTTTTGAAGGGAAGGAGGGAGAGAGAGTGGGAGAGAGTGGAGAGTCACGTGCTCAAGAGAGACCCCGGGCTTCTCCAAGGGCGGAGAGACCCCTACACACCCCCCAGCATCAGACAGGAAAGCAGGAAAGTCCCCATCTCCCGAGGGGAGATGCAGGTGACACGTGTGCCCGGCCACGTGGGCACCAGCAGCACCCGGGCTCGGGCAGCCTCTGTGCCCTCCCTGGGTTCCAGGGGGCCTTGAGGGGGTTTCTCCCACCTGCCCCCACCCACCGAGGGCTTCTCCCCAGGTCAGAGTCCGTTGCTAAGGAGGTTGCCAGGGGGGATGGGAGTGGGGATGAGGGGCTTCTTGGAAATTCCTTTCCCGGCCTTGGATTCCTGCGGGAGCTTCTCTGGGTCTGTGGCTGTCGATGGGTGAGGGTCTTCTCAGGCCTGAGTTCCTATTTCCTGCAAGGCTGGCCTTTGCAACTTCAGGACATTTGCTGCCATCACCTGGGGAGGGGGCTTCCGTGACTGCCTGCCTGCCTCCATCAACAGGACCACCGGCTCCGTTACGAAAAACACACTGGCCACCAGGGGTTCCTTTTGTTGCTTCCAATCTACCTTGAGGAGAGCCGCCTGGTTCTTAATACCTGCTGTCCTGAGCCTGGATTTCTTTTGTGGTTGTTTGAAGAATGGAGTCGGGTTATTAAATCAGACTCCATGATTCCAAGTCCCCCTGAACTCCCCGAGCCCCGTTTGATCTCTGTTAGATGCTCCCAGCAGCCTTTTCTCCCCGGGACGTGTCGTTCTCCTCATCCTTCTTGCCTGCCGTCACTGCAGGAGGACACTTGGAACTGTGACTTTGCGGAGAAGGCCCTATTGTCTGGGCCTACCTCCCCGCCTCCAGACACACCATTAAATTCAGGTCACAGCTTGCCCCCGGAGGATAATTGCAAAGACTCTTCCAGGGGGAAACCACCTGCGTGCCAAGGAGCGGAGGTTTCAGGGATTTATAGCGCTAGAAATGGGCCACTTCTCCAGGAGGATGCAACGGCAATGCGGAAACGCAGGGAGAGGCAGCGTTCGGTGTACTTTTATTTTAACTGGTGTTTTTAAAAATAGAAATGACATCTGCAACTCCACATTGAGTGGTTGCCACGTTCAGTGAAAACCCGGCGCCAAAGGGTGGAACGGTTAGGAGACCAGGTAGGGAGCCTGCCTAACAAACGCTCGAGCCAGACTCGCCCGCTGGTGTTCACTGTGGTCTCCAAGGACCCAAGTGTTCCAACCGGGGCAAATGACTGGGCACGGCTGGGTGTGACCCCAAAGTGAAACAAGAGAGAATTCTGGTTGGCTTCCTGCCATCTAAACTCTGGAATAATTTGCGACTCTTCCCAACCAATCTCTCTGCCTCTTGGTCTTTGGAAGAATTTTGGTAATTTGGCATCATATATATATATATATATATATATATATATATATTATATATAATCTCTACTAGGGCTGGAGCGATAGCACATAAGATAGGGCGTTTGCCTTGCATGCGGCCCACCTAGCCAACCTGAGTTCAATTCCTCCGCCCCTCTCGGAGAGCCCGGCAAGCTCCCGAGAGGATCTCACCCGCATGGCAGAGCCTGGCAAGCTCCCCATGACGTATTCGATATACCAGACACAGTAACAACAAAGTCTCCAATGGAGACGTTACTGGGCCTGCTCGAGCAAATCGATGAACAACGGGAGGACAGTGACAGTGACTACTAGGACTTGGGGGCTACACCCAGCAGAGCTCACGGTCCCCTCCCCGTAGGCTGCAGGATTTGTGTATGCAAAGCACTCGCTCAGGTTGAGGCTTCATGTGGAGCGTGGTGACCGGCACTGTAGCAGATAAAACCCGACTTTGCAAGATGCCCCAGAAGTGGAGTATCTGGGCCAAGTTGGCAAGAAGAGGGGGGGTCAGTCAACATTGGGTGTCCGGCCTTGAGCCTCACTCGAACTCCTGGTCACAGGTGCTCAAGACACAGAAACCATCACGTGGGCTTAGCAGGTCATCCTAACTGCAGCATCTAGCCTTGGTTGGGACTGGACCAGAGGCAGAACAGAGTAGGTGAGCTGACTGGCCCCTAATGCTGATCTCGATGGGATTGGACCTTCCTGTAAGCCGAGACCCTCTATAAAGCATGTGTGTCACTGTCACTATCACTGTCCTCCCGTTGTTCATCGATTTGCTCGAGCGGGCCCAGTAACGTCTCCATTGGAGACTTTGTTGTTACTGTGTCTGGCATATCGAATATGTCACGGGGAGCTTGCCAGGCTCTGCCGTGCGGGCGAGATACTCTCGGTAGCTTGCAGGGCTCTCCGAGAGGGGCGGAGGAATCGAACTCGGGTCGGCCACGTTGGCTGCATGCAAGGCAAACGCCCTACCGCTGTGCTATGGCTCCAGTCCTAAGCGTGTGTGTGTATTTGGCAATAAAGTGAAAAGCCATCGACTTCTCCTAGAAGGGGTTTCTCTGTGAGCCCAGTCATCCTTTGCCCCACGTCTGCCCGGACCTGGCGGACAATTTTTCCTCAAAAGTTTCACACTCACCACTGCCTGGCAGAAATGCTTTGTTTGGTCCATGGTGGGGGGTAATTGGTGCAATTGTCATCTTAAGTGGCTCTTCCTGTGTTTCTCTTCCTCACAACTGTGATGAATGGAATATGCCTTTCTCTGTGTGTTGGCGCCAGACACTTGTCATTTTGCAGCAAAAGCAAGATGTGTAGTTGGCTTTTTTTGTTATTTAATTTCTTTTCTCCATTATTGGTTTTTTTTTTGAACTTTTTTTTTTGGCTTTTTGGGTCACACCTGGCAATGCACATGGGGTTCCTACTGGCTCTGCACTCAGGAGTCACTCCTGGCGGTGCTCAGGGGACCACATGGGATGCTGGGAATCGAACCCGGGTCAGCCACATGCAAGGCAAGTACCCTCCCCGCTGTGCTATCTCTCCAGCCCCCCATTATTGGTTCTTACTGTCTCCCAAGGCTAACTGATTTTTCTCTGATGCTGGCTCTGATTTCCGTTCTCTTCAAAGGACACTGATGATTTATTTGAGCCTGGATTCAGATAGGTTTACCTCTGGTGGAGATGGCCTCAATCTGAGTCCTGTCAACAGACTTCTAGACAGACACATTGATAAGCCATTCAGACCAATCCTTCCAACTGAATGTAGATTCCACCCTTTCCAGAAAACCGTCATGACCAAGAAGTTATTTTATCGATGTTTTAACAAGTACACTGTTGCCATATGGGCGTCTTCCCATATAGCGAGTATGTATGTGTGTGTGTAGATATCGGCATTGTAAATAAGTATGACTATTTGGATATATATGCTCATTATAGAGAAGAGCATATGGTTATAAACTCCCATTAAACTCACAGTCACACACCACGACATGCTGCTATATTGGATTGCACGCATGACTTGTTTAGAGAGAAAATAATACTTGTGCCTCCGTGAACATGTATGTCTCAATGGGTGACTCCGTGTGTGTGTATGTGTGTGTGTGTGTGTTTATGGTGGGAGATGCACAGAGAATGTGATTTCTCTGTCACTGAGCAAAGTGGTAAGAGCGTACCACTGTGAAAACATGATTTAAAAGCCATGACCATGGCAAATGAGTTTAGTTGGTCTTGTTCTGTTAGTCCAGCCGTGGTTGATGACCACTGAGGAATGAATGACCATACACAGGCTGCTTCTTTCTTTCTCTTTCCATTCTCCCTTCCTCCCTTCCCCCTTCTTCCTCCCTCCCTTCCTCCCTTCCCCCCTTTCTCCCTCCCTCCCTCCCTTCCTTCCTTGCTTCCTTCCTTCCTCCCTTACTTCCTTCCTCCCTCCCTTCTTTCCTTCCTTCCTTCCTTCCTTCCTTCCTTCCTTCCTCCCTTCTTCCCTCCCATTCTCACTTCCTCCCTCCCTTCTTCCCTCCCTCCCTCCCTCCCTCCCTCCCTCCCTTTCTTCCTTCCTTCCTTCCTCCCTCCCTCCCTCCCTTCCTCCCTTCCTCCTTCCTTCCTTCCTTCCTTCCTTCCTTCCTTCCTCCCTCCCTTCCTTCCTTCGTCCCTTCCTCCCTTCCTCCTTCCTTCCTTCCTTCCTTCCTTCCTTCCTTCCTTCCTCCCTCCCTCCCTCTCTTCCTTCTTCCCTTCCTCCTTTCCTCCCTTCCTTCTTCCCTTCCTCCCTCCCTCCCTTCCTTCCTCCCTCCCTCCCTCCCTCTCTTCCTTCTTCCCTTCCTCCTTTCCTCCCTTCCTTCTTCCCTTCCTCTCTCCCTCCTTCCTTCCTTCCTTCCTTCCTTCCTTCCTCCCTTCCTTCCTTCCTTCCTTCCTCCATCCCTCCCTCCCTCTCTTCCTTCTTCGCTTCCTCCTTTCCTCCCTTCCTTCTTCCCTTCCTCCCTCCCTCCCTTCCTTCCTTCCTTCCTTCCTTCCTCCATCCCTCCCTCCCTCTCTTCCTTCTTCGCTTCCTCCCTTCCTTCCTTCCTCCATCCCTCCCTCCCTCTCTTCCTTCTTTGCTTCCTCCTTTCCTCCCTTCCTTCTTCCCTTCCTCCCTCCCTCCCTCCCTCCCTTCCTTCCTTCCTCCATCCCTCCCTCCCTCTCTTCCTTCTTCGCTTCCTCCCTTCCTTCCTTCCTCCATCCCTCCCTCCCTCTCTTCCTTCTTTGCTTCCTCCTTTCCTCCCTTCCTTCTTCCCTTCCTCCCTCCCTCCCTCCCTTCCTTCCTTCCTCCATCCCTCCCTCCCTCTCTTCCTTCTTCGCTTCCTCCCTTCCTTCCTTCCTCCATCCCTCCCTCCCTCTCTTCCTTCTTTGCTTCCTCCTTTCCTCCCTTCCTTCTTCCCTTCCTCCCTCCCTCCCTTCCTTCCTTCCTTCCTCCATCCCTCCCTCCCTCTCTTCCTTCTTCCCTTCCTCCTTTCCTCCCTTCCTTCTTCCCTTCCTCCCTCCCTCCCTCCCTTCTTCCTCCCTCCCTTTCTCACTTCCTCTCTCCCTACTTCCCTCCCTCCCTTCCTCCCTCCCTCCCTTTCTCACTTCCTCCCTCCCTCCCTCCCTCCCTCCCTCCCTCCCTCCCTCCCTCCCTCCCTTCCTTCCTTGCTTCTCCGTCTCCTTCCCTTGAATCTAGATTTGAAAGCTCACCTGACATTTTCCAACATCTCCTTAACTCCAAGATCTCCTTAAAACAAACAGGACAAACAACAAAAACGCAAACTGCCTTTCTCTGTTGCAATCTTGATCCAACATGGCAAATTCCCTTTCGTGAAACCGAGCTGTCAGGATATAGGTTTCACTTTATATTCTGTGATGTAAGAGGAGCGATATTTTCCCCCAAACAAATGTCCCTTGAATTCATTTATGCACATCCCAGGCCAGTAGACCATTTCTGGATTACGCTTCAAGCAAGAGATTGATTGTTCACTGGCCATGACCACAATGGGCCTAGTGCAATTTCTACCTTTAGCAGATTTACAAAGATATGGATTGTAGGTAAGCTGGACAATCTCTCCGTCTCTCTCTATCTCTCTCTGTCTCTCTCTGTCTCTCTGTCTCTGTCTCTGTCTCTCTGTCTCTGTCTCTGTCTCTCTCTCTCTCTCTCTGTCTGCATTGATCACCTTGTCTGTGCCCCAGAGGTAAATTCTTATGATTAAGTCTTAAAATGGTACTGTATTAAGCAAATACTTCCTAATAAGGCCCTCGAAGCAGGATTCATGCAGGAAAAACAAACGTCATAAAGAAAATAAAATCATTCAAAGGCAGATGAAATAAAAAAAAACACACACATAACTGCATAGGATAAAAAAAAAAAACATATATCTAACCTGCATTAATAGACCTAACCTTTAGTAAAAATCAAGTTCAACAGTCAATGCAGGGACTGGAGCAATAGCACAGTGGGTAGGGCATTTGCTTTGCACGCGGCCGACCAGGGTTCGATTCCCAGCATCCCATAGGGTCCCCTGAGCACCGCCAGGAGTCATTCCTGAGTGCAGAGCCAGGAGGAACCCCATGCATTGCTGGGTGTGACCCAAAAAGAAAAATAAATGTCAATGGATAAGGCGTTTGCCTGGCAAAGGCTGACCTGGGTCCGATTCCCAGTATCCCAAATGGTCCCCTGATCCCTGCAAGGATTGGCCCCTTAGTTCAGAGCCAGGAGTGAACCAAGTGTGGTCTTCAAACTACAACAAAAGTCCTGCGGAAAGTAGTATTGGACTCATGGGTCCATTGTAAGTGTCATCGCCAAGTGGGACCAGTGGACACCCGGTCCCCACAGCCCTAACTTCTAAGTAATCTCTCATGACTGTGTTTCAGCAGAAACGTTTCCTTTCGCCCATGAAACATCTTAGAATATTCGGGAAATGACCCGCAAACACACGCGAGAAGGCGGAGCTGACGGAAAGATTGCAAATCACGTTGCTGATGGAACCCATTTGGGAAACTGGACAAGGAGCGAAGGGTTCAGAGGAGGCGTTGGAAGGCAGAGCCCGCTGGGTGCAGGACATGGCTAGCAAGAGAATGTACCAGGCACGAGACAATTTAGGGAAGACAAAGTCAGCTGCCACTGGGTAGGCAGATTTTCCTGTTTGGGGCCCACACTCAGGCTACAGTGCTCACGGGTTACTCTGGCTCTGCCCTCAGGAATTACTCCTAGCAGTGCTCACCCTATGGGATGCTGGGGATTGAACCTGGGTTGGCTATGTGCAAGGCAAAAGCTCTATCCATTGTAGTGTCGGCATTCTTAGAGGACACTTTTTTTGGGGGGGTCACACTCGGCGATGCTCAGGGGTCCCTCCTGGCTCTGCACTCAGGAATCACTCCTGGCGGAGCTCAGGGGACCCTATGGGATGCTGGGAATCGAACCCAGGTTGGTCGCGTGCAAGGCAAACGCCCTACCCGCTGTGATATCACTCCAGCCCCAGGAGACACTTTTTTTTTGCTTTTTTGCTTTTTGGGTCACACCCGGCCATGCACAGGGATTACTCCTGACTCTGCACTCAGTACTTACCCCTGGCAGTGCTCAAGGGACCCTATGGGACGCTGGGAATCGAACCCAGATCGGCCGCGTGCAAAGCAAACACCCTCCCCGCTGTGCTATCACTCCAGCCCCAAGGGGACACTTTTTTATAAAGTATGTCTGGGCTTCTCCAAGCGGTCCAAGCAGGAAACTTTTGCCTGGTGTCGATTCTTTGGTGCTGGGAAGGAGAGAAGCAGTGTACTCGCAAGTACACTGTAGGTGACATATCCTAAGCCCATCTCATAAGAAGGATGGGAAATGCATCCTGGGTCAAGGGTGAAATGTTTTGGGTCAGTCCTATGAAGAGGATGAAATGCAGGAATCTGGGAATAGGAATCACGCGCACTGGCTTCCAGGAAGGCGGGCGTCTGTGTTCTAGGAACTAGGGGGCAGTGTGGAGCAATGGTTAGGCTCTGGAGTCTTTGGGAGACAGTAAACTATCTGCATCGCTGAGAGCCTCCTGGCCTGGGAAATTGGGGTTTATCCTGGCCATCTTTTGTTAAACGCTCGGGCTGAACCTCTTCAGAGATCTCAGGCTTGAATGAAGCTTTGAAGGATTTTTATTTATTTATTTATTTTTTAAATTTTTGTGAGTGAAACACCATGAGGTACAGCTGTAGACTTACAAATTTTTGTGCTTGGTTTTCAGTTCTACAATGATCCAGTACCCGTCCCTCCACCAGTGCCCATTCTCCACCACCACGGGTCCCAGTATCCCTCCTGAAGGGTTTTTTGGGAAATCATATGATTCCTTATTATTTTCATGCCAAATTTGTATTCGAGCACCATGAATGACGATGTCACTCACAGTTGGGTTTTTGACAGACCAATCACACCACCGATGCTTCACCTTCTCTCCACCAGTGTGCCCAGAATCCCACCCCATCCCCCGCTCCCCACCATCAAAGGATGTTTTAATGACGTTTTGGCTTTGACGCCATTCAACATTTAGCCCCTGTGACTAAAATTTGCAAAGTTTTAGGCAAAGGATCTTATAGTTTGTGATCGTAGGAGGTAAAGTATCTAATTTTGTGTTAGATAAGACCTTGAGTGGACCACAAGCCAGTTGCATGAAAGGCTAAGAAAACGCACCAAACAAACAAAACAAAAACTTTGGGGCTGGAGCAATAGCACAGCGGGTAGGGCATTTGCCTTGCACGTGGCCAACCCGGGTTCGATTCCCAGCATCCCATAGGGTCCCCTGAGCACCGCCAGAAGTAATTCCTGAGTGCAGAGCCATCAGGAATACCTGTGCATCGCCGGGTGTGAAGACCCAAAAAAATAGAAAATAAAGAGAAAAAAAAAGAAGTACACCAAGGTGAACTTGCAATGCAGATATTCAAGAAAGAAAAAACAGCTTCAAACACAAAATACTGAAACGAGCCATAGAGATCAGATTTATCTTTTGCATATTCATGAAATGGAAATAATTTCAACTCTCCTAAAGGTATTTTGTCAGTTTTTTTTAAAACTAGATCTCACTTAAATTATTGGTAAAATAACTTTAAAAACTAATGGGTTCGTGGACTGTAAAAGCAACAGTTCTTGGTTGTAGAAGAAAACCTCAATTCATTGCTGGTCTAAATTATTCTAGATGTACCTTATTAATAAGAATATCAGCAGACAACATACAATTGTATAGTACTAAATGTCAAGCTTATTATGAATTTTTTGTGCTGTGTTTTAACGAAAACCTTGATAATGTTCTTCTTGTCCATCCGCGGAATGTGTACTTTTCTGAACTATGAATATTCTAATGACATTTTATTTGCAATCTTATTTTTACACAAATGAATGAAACCATGTAAACTATAAAATGTCAGCATTCTCATACAATTTTATTACAAAACGGACATGATCCCCAAATGGAACTTGATGTTAAAATCTCTAAGTGCTAGTTTTTATGATGACAAATAAAGACTTTTCAAAGGTTAAAAAAGAAATTGGTGCCAGAGGGATAACACAGCAGCTAGGGTGGTTGCCTTTCACACGACTGAAGGGGTTTGATCCCCGGCATCTCATTTGGCCCCAGGGCACTGACACAGAACCAGCATAGCCCAGGACACTGTGATTCCTGGCACCAAGCCAAAATAATACTCTTCAGAACCATCCAGAACCTGGCAGCAAACTTCATGGTACCATTTTCCCTTAGAGCTGAGTACTATCTCATTGCAGATTAAATAAATCTGTGCACCAAAGTGTCTTTGCCGAGTTCCTCCTTCTAGGACACACGGGGCTATTTCTAGATATGGGCTATTACGCAGCCAGGAACATAGGCATGCAGATTCTTTTATGCACATCATTCTAGTCCCAAATGAACCTATTTGGACTTCTTCTTCTTCTTCTTCTTCTTCTTCTTCTTCTTCTTCTTCTTCTTCTTCTTCTTCTTCTTCTTCTTCTTCTTCTTCTCCTCCTCCTCCTCCTCCTCCTCCTCCTTTTCCTTCTCCTTCTTCTTCTCCTCCTCCTTTTCCTTCTCCTTCTCCTTGTCTTCCTTCTTCTCCTCCTTCGTCTCCTTCTTCTTCTCCTCCTTCTCCTCCTCCTCCTTCTCCTCTGCCTCCTCTACCTCTTTCTCCTCCACCTCTTCCTCCTCCTCCTCTTCCTCCTCCTCCTCCTCCACTTCTTCTCTTCTTCTTCTTCTTCTTCTTCTTCTTCTTCTTCTTCTTCTTCTTCTTCTTCTTCTTCTTCTTCTTCTTCTTCTTCTTCTTCTCCTTCTCCTTCTCCTTCTCCTTCTCTTCCTTCTTCTCTGTCTCTTTCTTCTTCTCCTCCTTCTCCTCTTTCTCCTCCTCCTTCTTCTCTTCTTCTCTGTCTCCTCCACCTCTTCCTCCTCCTCCTCTTCCTCCTCCTCCACTTCTCTTCTTCTTCTTCTTCTCCTCCTCCTTCTCCTTCTCTTTCTCCTCCTTCTCCTCCTCCTTCTCCTTCTCCTCCTTCTCCTCCTTCTTCTCCTTCTCCTCCTCCTTCTTCTCTGCCTCCTCCACCTCTTCCTCCTCCTCCTCTTCCTCCTCTTTCTCCTCCTCCTCTTCTTCTTATCTTCTTCTCCTTCTCTTTCTCCTCCTTCTACTCCTCCTTCTCCTTCTCCTCCTCCTCCTCCTCCTCTTCTTCCTCCTCCTCCTCTGTCCTGACCCGTTCTCCCCCGCCCTCTCCACTCTCCCTTCTCTTCCTCTATGATATAAGATACATTTAACTCATCTCCAGAGTTTTCTCTTATTTATTTGATTGTTTGTTTTTTATTGAATCCCAGTGAGATACACAGTTACAAAGTTGTTCATTGCTGGGTTTCAGTCCTACAGTGTTCCAACACCCGTCCCTTCACTGGTGTACCTTTTCTACCACCAGTGTCCCAAGTTTCCCTCCCTCCACCCCAGCCTGTCTCCATGGCAGACATTTTCTTCTTCTTTTCTTCTCTCTCTCTCTCTTTCTCTCTCCCTCCCCCTCCTCCCTCCAGGGTGCATGCAATTAGCTACAAATTTACCCTAAAATATTCTCAGGGTAATAATAAGAAGAATTTAATAGAACTTTGTGTCTCAGAGCCTAGAATTTCCTTAAGTCCCCAAGAAAAATCTTCTCTCTCCCTTATTAAGAGTCAAAAATATACCTCCCTACACATGTTTGTTTCTCTTATGTGGTACAGTAGGGAATTTTTTTTATTACCCTTTGCTGAGCCAGCGAGTTCCACAGGAAAGCATTTTATATTTAACTAGTGAAACGGGTTCTCCAATGTTCATACAGTTCCTATTCAGGGATCCCCACCGAAGACGGATTCTCTCAAAGATTTCCAAATTTGAACTTGACTCCCACCTAGAGAACACGTGTTGTAGGATCAAATTTCCACAGTCTAATTTCCCTCGTGGGCAGTACGATTTTCCTGACTCAACCCCACAGAGGAATGAGGGATAAAAATAGGCCAGAATTGGTACAGAGTCACACACACACACACACACACACACACACACACACACACACACACTGACATTAAACACTCAAGTGGAGTTTATTTGTGTTGGGGATTATGGTAAAGGTTGTAACTTGAGATTTATGGTTCTGTCAAAAGACACAGGTGGAAAGTGATAAAACATATGTTCAGGCCTAGCAGGGAAGGTATGTGACATTTCTTGGGTTCGGGACGTTCAAGAAATTTTGGTGGAAAGAGGTTTCTGGAGGGAAAAGCAGATGGCTCCATCATTGGGAGAGTTATTAATGTGACAGAGAGATTTTTCTAACATCATTACATCCCAAAGAGTTGTCAGTGTTCATTAAGAGGGAAAAAAAGTATCCCGAGGTTCTTTGAGCACTATTAATGACGAAGCTTCTGAAAGCATAATTGGATTCCAGCAGAACTCTGATGGCTAATCTAGAAAATCACAAGATTTAAGGAAAAGAAGTGGCTTGGGGGAGGGGGGAGTTGGGGGTGGGGGGAGGGCAGACATCCAACATCCATTAGGAATAATTTAACATGACAAAGTGAAACATTCCCGTTCTATTTTAGAGTTTCAGAACATGCTCACTGCACGAAATTTCTATTCCCTTCGCAGACGTCGATGATTCACTATTGGGGAAAAGCCACCTCGGAGGTCAAAGCCTGGTGAAATTGGTTCTAGGAATTTGAGTTCACGGAGAATACTGAGAATGAGAGGTATCAATTTAAAAATAATTTTTTTTTAAGTAGAGGAGATGTTAGTCCCATGTGAAGAAAGTGCATATGGTTAGAAGGGCAGGTTGTCAGAAATTACCCTTGAATATCCTTTTCGATCATCCTTGAAATATAGATAACATATGGTTGGCGGGCTTCATCCCATACACACACAGAAATTTGAACACCCGAGAGGTAAAATAGGAGAGTGAGTAATGCAGGTGGAGGCTGGTGCAGACTCATTTTAAATGACTCAAAAGCCTGGGGCATATCACTTGGCTGACCGTAGCTACCCTTTCCCAAAGCGAAATAAAAAAATATATATATATTCCCTTTGCAGCACTCATCACATGATAGGTACTCTGGAAGGTTGGAGAGGGAACTTCAGGAGGGCTGAAACACTCAAGATTTCTTTGGGTTTCATAAAATTTTATTAATTTGTTAATTATTAATGTATAGTAAATAATAATTATAAACATCCACTGTCACTGTCCTCCCGTTGTTCATCGATTTGCTCGATCGGGCCCAGTCATATTGTGAGACTTGTTGTGACTGTGTTTGGCATCTCGAATACGTCATGGGGAGCTTGCCAGGCTTTGCCATGCGGGTGAGATACTCTCTGTAGCTTGCCGGGCTCTCCGAGAGGGGTGGAGGAATCAGGTTTACCGTGTTGGCCCCGTGCAAGGCAAACGCCCTACCCACTGTGCTATTGCTCCAGCCCTTTATAAACAATAATATATAATAAACTGTTACTTTATTATAGTGTCTGGGTCCTGGCTGTTGATGGGATTACACGGCGCCAGGGGGCAGTTGGTGGGTGTGAGCCCTGCCTACTGGAAGATGGAGGATCTGGGTGGAGGATGCTCAGCCCCGATCCAAGTAGGCTTGGAGATCTCAGCCCCGGGACCCGCATGCCTTTGTTCCTCTGCCAGTACCTTCATGCGTGTAGAGAGTGGTCTCAGCATGGTGGTGGCATTTGCAGCCGCACGACATCTTATTATCTCATTCTTGCTTTGGACAACCTGGCAGGCTACCGAGTGTAACCTGCCCACACAGCAGAGTCTGGCAACCTCCCCTTGGCATACCCAATATGCCAAATACCAGTAACAAGGAGGGGTCTCAGTCTCTTAACCCTGAAAGAGCCTTGAATGTGGCACATTTTTAGAATCTCAGGGCTAGGACGAAGGAGACGTTACTGGTGCCTGCTCGAGGCAATCGACAAGATGGTTGTGATTGTGATCATGTTACTTTATTAATTTAATTAATGCTTATTAATTTATTGATTATTAATTTACTATAAACAATAATTCATAACAAATTATTAATTTACAGATTTATTAATTTGATTTAATGTTCAAGTTTTAACATCACTACTTAAACCTTTCTGATTGATTTGAGCAAAATACGTGACTTTACAAGGGCACACTACAGACTGTTTCCACAGGATAAAGCTCTAATATGGGTTGGGGGGTGGAGTGGGCTGGGGCACGCCCATACATGTATGCCCTTACACACGATGCTCGTGGCTATGAAATAAATGAATGCAGGACAGGTGGACAGGTGCCGAGACCCAAGAAATGTGCCAACCTAGAAATGGAGGTGGGGATTGGGGGGTGGAGGTTCCTCCAAGGGGGGGGTGGGTGTGAGAGATACACATTCTCACCTTAGAATAGAAGCCAGTGTGATCATATATGTAGTATAGAGATATGCCAATATTCTGATCTCACCCAACAAGACTGAAAGCAGCTGTTTACAATAGTAGCCATAGATGGTGATCACGATCACGACCATCCTGTTGTTCGTCAATTGCCTCGAGCAGGTACCAGTAACGTCTCCTTCACCCTAGCCCTGAGATTTTAAAAAGTGCCATAATTAAGGCTCTTTCAGGGTTAGGAGAATGAGACCCATCATTGTTACTGGTATTTGGCATATTGGGTACGCCATGGGGAGTTTGCCAGACTCTGCCGTGTGGGCAGGTTACATTCGGTAGCCTGCCAGGTTGTCCAAAGTAGGAGTGAGATAATAAGATGTCAGCTTCTGGGAGCTGGGTTTTATAGTCTCTGGGTCTTGGCCGTTGATGGGATTACATAGTGCCAGGGGGGCAGTTGGTGGGTGTGATCCCTGCCTACTGGAAGATGGAGGATCTGGGTAGAGGATGCTCAGCCCCAATCCGAGTAGGCTTGGAGATCTCAGCCCTGGGACCTGCATGCCTTTGTCCCTTTGCCAGTACCTTCATGCGTGTGGAGAGTGGTCTCAGCATGGTGGTGGCTGGTTCTGGAGGTGTTGGGCTACCAGAGCCCTGGTCTGGGCGGTAGATGGTGAAAAAAAAATCAAGGAACCAGTAGTTGTGTGCGTGTGTGTGTGCATGGGCGTACAAGTGTGAGTGTGTGTGTGTGTGTGTGTGTGTGTGTGTGTGTGTGGTTTTTTAGTCCATGTAATGATTTCTTTTAAATTAAATATGTTTATTGTCCACCAAAAAATAAAAGATGCTCATATGACCATTGACCAATATATTCACTTTCCTTTCTCAAAATTTGTTTTACAACTGTACTGGAGTGCAGGTGGTTTAACGGTGTTCAAGTTTATATTATCAATGTTCTTCTCTATGACCCAACCATTATCAGAGACCCCAGGGTCCTTCACCAGTTGCCTGATACGGTTCTCACTATCGACCATCATCTCTGTAGACCTCGGGCACTATCTGTCATCAACCCTATAAACCTCTAGCACTGCTGTCTGCCATAAAACTTCTACGACTCTCCATCACTAAATTCATTCACCTTCACCGCTATCCACCACCATCCTTCCATATATACTCACCTCCATTCTTAAAAAAAAAAAAATTTGGCTTTTGCCTGCCATAGAGGCATCTGATGGGGTGGGGTGGGGATGGCTGGAGGGAGATTGCTGGTGGGAAATGTATATTCGTGGAGGGATGGGTGTTTGAGTTTGACTGTTGTATGAACGGAAACTCCATCATGAAAGCTTTGTAACTATCTCACAAAGACTTAATGAAAAAAATTTAATTTTTTTTTTTTTGGCTTTTGGGATGACACCTGGCAGTTATCAGGAATTACTCCTGGCTCTACACTCAGAAATTACTCCTGGAAGTGCTCAGGGGGCCCTCTGGGATGCCAGGGATTGAACTTGGGTCAGTCATGTGAAAGGAAAACGCCCTCCCCACTGTACTATAACTCTGGTACCTATCCGCTGGGCTGGAGCAATAGCACAGCGGGTAGGGCGTTCGCCTTACACGCGGCCAACATGGCAGACCCAAGTTCGAGTCCTCCGCCCCTCTCGGAGAGCCCGGCAAGCTACCGAGAGTATTCGATATGCCAGACACAGTAACAACAAAGTCTCCAATGGAGACGTTACTGGGCCCGCTCGAGCAAATCGACGATCAACGGGAGGGCCTTTACCTTTACCTTTACCTTTACCAAGTATCCTCCACTATCCCGGCACACTTCTATGATTATCCACCACTATTATTATTTACCTAGTTCTCCAATTTCCTGGGGGCTGGAGCGATAGCACAGTGGTAGGGTGTTTGCCAGGCACACAGCCAACATGGCCGACCCGAGTTCGAGTCCTCCGCCCCTCTCGGAGAGCCCGGCAAGCTACCGAGAGTATCTCGCCCGCATGGCAGAGCCTGGCAAGCTCCCCGTGTCGTATTCAATATGCCAGACACAGTAACAACAAAGTCTCCAATGGAGACGTTACTGGGCCCCCTCAAACAAATCGATGATCAACGGGAGGGCCTTTACCTTTACCTTTATCCAATTTGCTATCCATCAGCATCACTGTATACTTCTACCACTGTCTCCCACTATCCATATATACTTGGCCATCTCTAATTACCCTTACTATTTGATCACTGTGTTTGTATTCCAATGTCAGAATTCATCATTGTTCTATAATATGCTTTCTCTCTCTCTCTCTTTCTCTCTCTCTTTCTTTCTTCCACAGATGAGACCATCTTGTACTGTCCTTCTGCCCTGACTTATTCCGATTCATGCCAAACATCTTTGTATTTATGTATTGTCCATTGAATCACCATGGGTCACACAGTTACTCGTGATGAAGTTTCTAGGGTACAATGTGCAACATCAGTGGATCACACAGTTACTCATGATGAAGTTTCTAGGGTACAGTGTGCAACATCAATGGGTCACACAGTTACTCATGATGAAGTTTCTAGGGTACAGTGTGCAACATCAATGTTTTCACAGTGTCCGCTTCCCTTCATGGATGTCCCCAGCCTGCCTCTAAGGTGGGCACTTTTTTCCCTTCACGAGTCGCCATAGTTTTGAAAAAGAGGAAGTAGAAAAAGGCCTTCTTGGTCAGCAGCCGAGAAAGAAAGCCAAGGACCTTGACCTAGGAAGGTCAGTTGACCTTTCACACGTTGGATGGCCGCTTGACACAGCTCAAGTCAATCCCTACCTGATAATTTTATTGAGGAATGGGACATTGAATCCAAATAATAACTTGGGAGTTATTTAGAAAAAACAACAATTCCTCACCAAAGGCAGGTGCCTTCCCGAGTCTGTCTTCAAAGCAGCCAATTACTGGGATGTTCCTGAGGTGTCTGCCAAGGTGAGAAGGAACTGCTCAGATCTTGGATGAGGAGGAATGTAGAACTGCACTTGCTCTGGGTCCAGGGGATTCCAGCTACAGCCCGATCAGTCCCTGACAATTCAAAATCAAAGCGGGGGATGACAGAGACAAGTTTCTCCAATTTGTCTGATTCAGGCGCTGGGTGGTTGTGGCCATGACCCCCGTGTTTCACTGTCTCCTTCACTCTGTTTCCCAGGAGCTAAATCTGTCCTTGGGGTGGCTGTCTCCTTGTCGTCTTGTCACCAGCGAGATTTGAGATATAATTAACTCAGCTCGGAGAGAGAACATCTGCTGCCCCCATTCTCATCCACCGTGCAAGACAGAGAGAGAGCGTTTTCTCCGGCCCGAAGAAGAAGTCGCCTTATTAGAACCAATTAAAATCATGAAGCATCCCCGACCCCACTCCCAGAACCGGTCGCCCCCACACCCCAGACCCAGCAATCGGAAAGAAGGGAACGCTTTCAACAGGGAGATGGTCCTGATAGAGGATGAGAAAGGAAAAATGCACGTTGCCTTGGCAACCAGCACTGCCCTTGACACCGGTACCCCTGCTTGTCTCGATTCTAAAGAGTTTGGCAACTGTCTCGTGAAAGACTTTGCTTTCAGGGAAGCTCTCCTTTATTCCCCAAGCCCTGATGGGCTGCGGAGATGAGGAGGTGGCATTGTAGAGCGTGAGAGGAGAAAACAGATTGTACCCTTGACCAGTGACTCAGTAAGGGACCAATCACACGTCATCCCACGCAGAGGGAGAACTCTGAAGAAACTAAGGAGCTCTGGGTATTGCTTGGAAATAGTATTTTTAGTTTGCTTGGGCCTCTCTTTCCATTTGACATCATTTATTATTAGTGTTGTTATTTTTTGACCAAGAAGAATCTCTCTCCTATTCTCTCTCTCTCTCTTTCTCTCTCTCTCTCTTTTTGCTTTTTGGGTCACACCCAGGGATGCTCAGGGGTTCCTCCTGGCTCTGCACTCAGGAATGACTCCTGGAGGTGCTCAGGGGACCCTACGGAATGCTGGGAATCGAACCCGGGTTGGCTGTGTGCAAGGCAAACGCCCTCCCCACTGTGCTATTGCTCCAACCCATTTGCTTTTCTGGCCAAGAAGAAAGACTCTCTCTCCTCCTCTTTTTCAATTCTGATTTTTTTTTTCTTAGTGAGACACCATGAGGTACAGTTGTAGACTTACAAATCTTCGTGCTTGGGTTTCAATTATACAATGATCAAACACCCATCCCTCCATCAGTGCCCATTTCCCACCACCACGGATCCCAGCATCCCTCCCACCCCCCCATCCCCCCCATCCCACCCTGCCTCTGTGGCAGGGCATTCCCTTTTGTTCTCTCTCTCCTTTTGGGTACTGTGTTTTGCAAGAGAGGCATTGAGTGGCCATCATGTTTGGTCTATAGTCTACTTTCAGCATGCTTCTCCCATCCTGGGAGGATCATCCCAACACCCTTTATTTGGTGCTCCCTTCTCTATCTGAGCTGCCTTTTCCCCCAGTGTGTGAGGCTGGGCTCCAAGCCATGGAGCAAAATTCCTGGTACTAATCTCGGCCATTCTTGGGTGTTAGTCTCCTATTTTGTGACTTTATGTTCCCCAGATGAATGCAATCTTTCTATGTCTATCCCTTTCTTTCTGAGTCATTTCGCTTAGCATGATGCTTTCCATGTAGTGCCACTTGTATGTAAATTTCATGACTTCGTCTTTTCTAACAGCTACAGATTCTAGAAGCAGAAGCAACAGAGGAAGTTGTGGTTTTAAATTTCAATGCCCCCGTGTCCTTGCTGGGAAAGAAAAATGGGCAAGGCTTGGCTCTTCTGAGCATGAAAAAGTGAGAGATTAGGCTCATAATTCCTACAGAGAGCACATATATGGGCACAGCAGACAAATAATCATCTTATCTGGCGATAATTGTATTTGACAGATATTTCTCTATTTCTCTATTTCTCTCTCTCTCTCTCTCTCTCTCTCTCTCTGTCTGTCTGTCTGTATCTGCCCGTGGATGTAGGTGTACCAACATATGTGGGCAGCTGTCAAATATTTTATTGTATTGGCCGGCTTAGCTCATGCTTCTAATGTTTGCTCTGCCTGTCTCGGAAAAAAAAAGAAACCATCAAATATTTAATGAACCGTGAAGTCCGGGTGTTTGCATAAGGAGAGTCCCAGGAATAGCTTGCTCTCTGCTTTAAGGAAAGCACTTAGGGCTTTGCTTTAACCAGGTAGAAAGATGTCTTCACACCCAGCAAAAGGCAATGCCAGAGCAGGAGCCCTCCCTCAGGCAAAGGTAAATATTTGGGCCGCGTAAGTGTCCGCGTCCAGCTGGCTTTGCAGAGAGACTCTCCTTTCCCGCTGTCTACCCCCAAATCACCTGTTTCTCCGGCATTTGCTTTGCCAGCTGTTGCTTCTTGACCAAAATGGAGAGAGAAAATTGGAAAAGGGCAGATGAGCCGAACACCTGCTGTGGGTTCTGTCCCTGCAGCAGACATGAGGCAGTCAGCCGGTCACCTGGTGCTCACCTGGTGAGTTAGGGTTACACCTGCATGCCAGGGACTTCTCCTGACCCCAGGGAGGGAACTGTGATGCTACAAGTCACCATCGTGTCCACGCTTCTTGGGCAAGGTACCACTGCAAAGCTGCTTGGTGGAGAGAGGAAGAACATTTGCGTTAGGAAACAGCCCCTGCAAAAGATCGGTGGGGGTGGGAGAGGCATGCCCTGATTCCAGAGGGGGCCGGGCGGAAGGGTCAGGTTGTCACTGTGTGCAGGTGTGTGCCCAGAGGGGCATCCGGGACCCAGTGGCACAGCCCATGTGGCAAGGAGAAGTGGGCCAACATCTTAGGACAAGTGGTAGGGATGAGTCCCTTCAGGTGCTCTGAGGATCATTTAAGTCTGAGTTGGATCTTTGGAATAAAAGCTAGAGATACCTTTTTCTTTTTTCAGAAAAATCTTTTTTTTTTTTTTTTTTGGAAACCAGCCATGTGCAGTGAGAAAAAAGTAAAAAAGGAGGCAGATCAAGATGTTTAAATATAAATGCCGACTGGATTGGTTCAAAGGCAGACGTGGGCGCCTGGCTTCTCAGGTTCAAGGCTCAAGGGAGAGTCAAGAGGAAGCTCTTGACTTTCATTTGATCAAAGGGTTGAGGATGGGTCTCCCAGGAGCAGCTGTTCATCTCCGCCCCCACAAACCCCCAGCGGTGGGGGGCTGCTTCCATGTCTGACACTTCCGAGACCCTGACAAGGCAGGGGAGTAAAGAGGGAGCCCACCTTCACCCCGACTCAGAAGGGAGTTGGTTGGACTCGTGCGTGCACCCGGAATTCCTTTGCAGGGTTCAAGGAGAAGAAGAAGAAAGGGAAGGTATACCAGAGACGCCCCAGGAGTAGGCTTTAATGAGATGAGCTGTCTCGTGGCATGCACGTTTATTTGAACCCCACGACCTGCTGGGGTCTCTTGGACAGCACGAGAAAGTGAGAGTCCCTGGAGAAGGTTTTAATGGGATGAGCTGTCTCGTGGCATGCATGCTTCTGCACCCCATGATCTGCTGGGGTCTCTTGGACAGCAGGAGAAAGTGAAAGGGGCAGAATCTAACACAGACTGGGCCGTGTGTCTCGTGAGGCATGTTGGAAATTTCTAGAAGGTCCCCCCTCCCAGCTCAGCGGCAGGTCTCCGGGACTTCTGCGGAGCTCTTAGAAAAAAGGAAATTCCGCATCCACTCAAGGGGCAACATAGTGATGGGTAGGTGAATAGATGGAAATACAGACGTATCAGAGATGAACAGAGGCGGGACACCGGTCACGGCAACAGAGTGAGGGCAAGGCTCCGCTGAATGCAGTAGAACTTGCACAAGATTTAACTGGGAGACACTGAATAGAACCTTCACTCTCCCCAAACTTCTCCAAGAAACGGGGCAGGGTGAACCTTCTCCAAATCAGAATGAATGAATGAATGAATGAATGAATCCACTGCCCTGGTGGGATGGTGAAGGAGGAGAAGAAAAGCAATTGAAGTATAGGACATTAGTTCACATCAAATCCTCAAACTCATTTCCTGCAATGCTGTTTTTTAATTAAGTAACTAATTTTTTTATTAGTGAAACACCATGAGGTACAGTTGTAGACTTACAAATTTTCGTGCTTAGGTCTCAATTGTCCAATGATCGACTACCCATCCCTCCACCAGGGCCCATCCTCCACCACCACAGATCCCAGTATCCCTCCCACCCATCCATCCCCCCATCCCACCCTGCCTCTGTGGCAGGGCATTCCCTTTTGTTCTCTCTCTCTCCTTTTGAGTCCTGTGGCTTGAAAGAGAGGCGTTGAGTGGCAATCATGTTTGGTCTATAGTCTACTTTCAGCATGCTTCTCCCATCCTGAGAGGACCCTCCCAACACGCAATGCCATATTTTTTTTTAAATTGAATCACCATGTGCTATAGTTACAAGCTTCCATGTTTGAGTTTCAGTCAGAAAATGATGGAACCCCCATCCCTCCACCAGTGCCCAGTCCCCACCACCAATGTCCCCCAATAATCCCCCCATCCCATCCCTCCCCCTGCCTCCAGGGCAGACAATCTCCCCCATCTTCTCTCTCCACTTTGGGGCATCATGGTTTGCAATACAGACACTGACAGGCCATCACGTTGGGTCCTTGGTCTACTTTCAGCACACATCTCCCATCCTGAGAGATCCCTCCAACCATCATTGACTCAGTGACCCCTTCTCTATCCCAGTTGCCTTCTCCCCAACTCAAGTATCTTAAATCACAGTGCTAGGTAATACATAACAAGAGTGATAGATAACAATTGGGGAGACAGGGGCCCACCAGGTTGCCTTGAACTGGCATCCTTTAGGGTCCCCCAAGCACAACGAAGAGCAGAGCCAGGAGGAACCCCTGAGGATTGCCAGGTGTGGCCCAAAAAAACAAAAAAGAAAGCAAAGATAATGACAACACAAGTATTGAGTAAACCAACATACATATTTTTACATATTCATTCTGCTTCATTTTAATTTTTTATTTGTTTTTAATTTTTTAATTCAATACTTTAGAGATTCTTTTAAAAATTATTATTATTATTATTATTATTATTATTATGGGCTGGAGCGATAGCACAGCAGTAGGGCATTTGCCTTGCACATGGCCAGCCCGGCCTACCTGAGTTCGATTCCTCCGCCCCTCTCGGAGAGCCCGGCAAGCTAACAAGAGTATCTTGCCCGCACGGCAAAGCCTGGCAAGCTACCCGTGACATATTTGAGATGGCCAAACACAGTAACAACAAGTCTCACAATGGAAACGTTACTGGGCCTGCTCGAGCAATTATTATTATTATTATTATTATTATTATTATTATTTTGCTCTTTTGGGGTCATACTTGGCGATGAACAAGGGTTCCTCCTGGCTCTGCACTCAGGAATCACTCCTGGCGGTGCTCCGGAGACCCTACGAGATGCTGGGAATCGAATCCGGGTTAGCCGTGTGCAAGGCAAATGCCCTCCCCACTAAGCTATCGCTCCAGTCCCTTTTTATTTGTAAAATGTAGAGAACAGCAACCATCTCACAGCTCTGCGAAAAATGTGGAATGGGAGAATTTATCAATGTTCTTTACTCAGGGGCAGGGCATTGAAAAAAAATACAAACTTCTGTCTTCCTCACTGAAACTGCAGCCAATAACACCCCCCAAATAAATCATTCACAATCATCTTTATTTATAAAGCGATTGATTTAGTTTTTATTATTGGGCAGTGCTCAGGGCTCTGTTCCTGGCTCTGCCCTCAAGGATCACTCCTGGAGAGTTTCAGGGGGTTAAATGAGGTGCTGGTTTTGAATCTGGGTCAACCTCATGCAAGACAAATGTCCTTCCTACTGTACTATTGCTCTGACCCGCGCCCCCCCCCCCCCATAATCGTCTTTCTGAATAAAGTTGTAAGTAATATTACAATATTCAGTAATAAAGACATGTAGGTAATAATGATATGTATGTTAAAAATGCAGTAATAAAGACATGTCACTGTCCTCCCGTTGTTCATCAATTTGCTCAAGCGGGCCCAGTAACGTCTCCATTGGAGACTTTGTTGTTACTGTGTTTGGCATATTGAATGCGTCACGGGTAGCTTGCCAGGCTATGCCGTGCGGGCGAGATACTCTCGGTAGCTTGCCAGGCTTTCCGAGAGGGGTGGAGGAATTGAACCCGGCTTGGCCGGGCTGGCTGCGTGCAAGGCAAACACCCTACTGTTGTGCTATCGCTATGTAAAAAAAAATTTTTAAAAAACCTACAGGTCATAGTGATATGTGGATCCTCAGGTCCATTTCAATTGCCAGTGTACCTGAACAGTCATGAGTATTGAAATGGGGTTATCACGATCACGATTGATCGTCCTGTTGTTCGTCGATTGCCTCGAACAGGCACCAGTAACGTCTCCTTCTTCCTAGCCCTGAGATTTTAAAAGAGCCATTTCAATGCTCTTTTGGGGTTAGGAGAATGAGACCCATCATTGTTACTGGTATTTGGCATATTGGGTACGACACAGGGAGGTTTGCCAGACTCTGCCGTGCGGGCAGGATACTTTCGGTAGCCTGCTGGGTTCTCCAAAGGAAAAACGAGATTAATAATATGTCGCTTCCGGGAGCTGGGGTTTTTTTTAATTTTTCTTTTATTATTAGTGAAACACCATGAGGTACAGTTGTAGATTTACAATTTTTTGTGCTTGGGTTTGATTATACAATGATCAGATACCCATCCCTCCACCAGTGCCCATTTTCCACCACCATGGATAATATCCCCCCTAACCCCATTCCCCCATCCCCCCCTGCCTCTGTGTCAGGACAATCCCCTGTGTTCTCTCTCTCCTTTTGGGTGTTGTGGTCTGCAAAAGAGGCATTGAGTGGCAATCATGTTCAGTCCATGGTCTACTTTCAACATGCATCTCCCCTCCTGGGAGGATCCTCCAAACACCCTTTATTTGGGAGCTGGGTTTTATAGTCTCTGTGTCTTGGCCATTGATGGGACCAACCTGGCCTGGCGGCAGCTGGTGGGTGTGACGCCTACCTACTGGAAGATGGGTGGAGAAGGCCCAGTCCCAATCCGAGCAGGCTTGGCGATCTCAGCCCCGGGACCCGCATGCTTGGGTTCCTCTGCCAGTTCTTTCATGCATGAAGCTTGTCCGGACGTGTGGAGAGTGGTCCCAGCATGGCCATGGCTGGCTCCGGAGGTCCTCAGCTGCTGGGGCTCAGCTGCGGGGGGGGGGGGACTCATCCCGCCTCCCTCCAAGGGGCCCTGGTGAGGACAGCCAGGCGCGGGGGCAGGAGAAATGGGGTGAGACCAAAAAAAGCCATGATTTCTAGGTGCAGCTCCAAGATGAGAAGCTCTGGTGAATTAGAAACTGTCAGCAAAATTAAATTGAGGAATGAAGATGGATTATGGGAGGAACTGTCACAAAGAGATGAAGAGTGTGCCCTGGGTTCTGTGTCTAGGACATGCTTGAGATCAGAGCCTCCTTAATAAAAAGAGAGATGAAGGGTTGGAAGGAAAATGGCAAGAGAACACTGAAAACAGAAAAAAAAAAAAAGAGTTAAATTCGCATCCTCGTCTGTAGAGGCAGTTTGGAAAGCATGCGTTGAAACCATGTCAAGTACCCTTTACACTGTGTGTATGTGTATGTATGTGTGTGTGTTTGTGTGTTTTGGGGTCACACCTGGCAGTGCTCAGGGCTTACTTCTAATCCAGTGCTCATGGATCCAAGCCTGGAAGTTCTCAGAAGACCATACGTGAACCAGGAGAGCAAACTCAGAGTTGACAGGATACAAAGTAAGTGCCCTTCCCATTGTACTGTGTTTGGGGCCCCAGGACCCTCTAATTCTTTTTCCTAACGGAAAGCAAATCCAGGTGATACTCAAGGGGGGGAAGGTGATGTCCAAATGCATACCAGACAAAATGTCCGGAATTTGGCATACAACCATCCAACAATTTTGTGATGAGCTGAAGAACAGTCCAGAGAAAAGAGTGCTGAATTGCCAGTTCCAACATGACTCAAAAGTGCAAATGGGAACGCCAAGTCTTTGGGGGAAATGGTCCAACATTTTCCCAAGACATGTGGGTAGATCGTAAGGATAGGTTATGAAAGATAGCAGCTATATGGATGCAATAGGAAGAAGACAAGATAAGCAAGAGGAAATGAAGGAGATTTTCAGAAATCAATATTGCAGCAAAGACATTTCACAACAAGGCCCACTGGCACATTGGAGAGGGCAGAAGCCTGGAACTTGTAGATAAATCAATAGACGCCACCAAATCTGAACAATGGTCAGAAAGTAATTAAGAGAGAGAGAGACAGAGACAGAGTCTAGGGTGATTGCCTTGCACGTGCCTTACCCAGATTTAATTCACAGCATCCCATAAAGTACCCCAAGACCTATCTGAAGTCATCCCTGAGCACAGAGTCAAGAGTCAGCCCTGAGCACGTCTGAGATGATCTCCACCATAAAAATCACTGTCACTGTCACTGTCCTCCCATTGTTCATCAATTTGCTCGAGCGGGCCCAGTAACATCTCCATTGTGACAATTGTTACTGTGTTTGGCATATTGAATACGTCACGCGTAGCTTGCCAGGATTTGCCGTGAGAGTGAGATACTCTCGGTAGCTTGCCGGGCTCTCTGAGAGCGGCAGAGGAATCGAACTCGGGTTGGCCATGTTGGCTGCATGCAAGGCAAACACCCTACTCACTGCGCTATCGCTCCAGCCCACCATAAAAACAAAAAGGGGAAAAAAGAAAGAAAAAAAAGGAATTCATAGAATAATATCAGGAAGTATTTTTTAAATCCTCATCCTTGGGATTCTGGAAAGAAAGAAAACAAAAAAATTGTAAGGAGGTAGAGGAAGAGAAGTGGAAGAGAAGAAAAAAACGAATTAATGAAAGAGAAGGAGAAAAATCAGAAGAAGAATAAATTAAAAAGTAACGCTTGTAAATACCCCACATTTAGTGAAGGAAATATTCCCCAAATCAGTGACCAACAAATAGGATAAAATCAGGGAAACGCAAGGTTTCTAGCCTATATTTATCTAAACTTCTGCAAAGGTAAAAAAAAATAAATCTTTTGTTCATTTGGTTTTTTTGTGTCACACCAAGAGTAAAAAAAAAAAAAAAACAGAATCCGGAGTTCTGACCTCTGTCGAAGATCAAGAATCAGGGATGCTGTCTCGTTTGCCAAGGTGTCAAAAATCAGATGGGCTGGTCACGTAATGAGATTTAGAGACAACCGCTGGACTAGAGCTGTTACCGACTGGATTCCATGGGATGTCAAAAGACCGCGTGGCCGCCCACCTCCCAGATGGTCAAACTTCTTCGTCAAGATCCTGAACGATCGGTTTGAGGCTCTTCGTGTTCCCAGAGTGAACAGACACCATTGGGCTACACTAGCATGGGACAGGGACAAATGGAGATGTTACTGTCGCCTGCTTGAGCAAATCGATGATTAACGGGAAGTCAAGTGATCAAGTGACCAAGAATAAGCTCTGGGTTTATTCTTTCTTCCGTGTCAAGGAATCAGTATGGATGGTGGTCAGGGCTTACTCCTGGCTCTGTGCTCAGAGGTCATATATAGGATGCTGGGCACTGATTCTGGGTGGCTGGCAAGCCAGGCAAATGCCCTACCCACTGGACTATCTCTCTGGACCCCAGGAAGAGAACTCAAAAACACTCAAAGATCAAGAATAAATCTCAGAGGAGACTAGTAGTTCAAAAGTCCAGATTCTAGGAATCGTCATTAAGCTTCTCGGCGATTGTTTTTCCATACAAATTTTTACTTGCGTTTCCATGGAATGGGATTCTTTCCCTCACTTTCTTTTTCTATTTTTTTTCTTTTTCGGTCACACCCGGCGATGCTCAGGGGTTCCTCCTGGCTCGTGCACTCAGGAATTACTCCTGGCGGTGCTCGGGGGACCCTATGGGATGCTGGGAATCGAACCCAGATCAGCCGTGTGCAAGGCAAATGCCCTCCCCGCTGTAATATCTTTCCAGGCCCTCTTTCTTTTTCTTTTATGACTGAATAGAATCGTATTACATGGAGTATTCCGTTCCACCTTTATTCACCCAAATATCTCTCACCACTCATTCAAGTGGTTTCCAGAACTTGAAGACTATAAACAGCTCTTGCCGATGGGTTCCAGATTGCGGATATGCATTTGAATACATCCTGATTTTTATTTTCTTGGATTATAAACCCACACTCGGTAAGAGTTTGAGCAGGTGGTCAATCTATTCGCTTTTTTTTCCTGGAGTTTTCCTTCTTTGCTGTGCATTTTATGTTTCTACCATCAATGTGAAAAATTTTCTATACTTCTACGTGTTTGCTAACATATGTTATGTATGCTATTTCCCTCTCTCTTTTATACATGCGCTCTCTCTCCTCTCTCTCTCTCTCTCTCTCTCTCACACACACACACACACAATAGACATTCTAGGTAACGTCTCATTTCAACTGTACCTTAGTTTAAAGCTTCCTAATATCACTGTTGAGCACCTTTCTTTTCACTCACTCTTTGCTTGTTTTCTTCAGAAAATATTCTTTAATTTATTGTATATTAGATATCAAATGTAATTAATGTTATAGAAGAAGACAAGGGTGATTGGCAGAATAAAGAGGGAGAGACAGAGAAAGACAGAGAATGAAGAAGAGAGAGATAAGGAGAGAGAGAGAGAGAGAGAGAGAGAGAGAGAGAGAGAGAGAGAGAAAGGAAAGTCTATACAATGGCTGTCAAATGTAGCTTATGGTGGGATGGCAATTTCCAGAAAAACATGGTTAATGATCCCATTTTGTAGAACTAACATTTTGTTGAGTGGGCTGTCTTTATCATGCTTTTAAGTCTTAAAGACCAGACAACATTGAAAGAAAGACTGTAAGTTCGGAGGGGTGTTTTTGTCAAACTGGAATCTTTATCTAGTACCAACTGGAGTTCTGTCCAGGAATGACAGAAAAATAAAGACATATCTCTTCAAAGAAACAAACTAAGATAAATTGTCACAAACACATGTCTTTTAGAAGAAATGCTAACACACTTTCTTCAGAGGGAAGGGAAAAAAAATGATTGAGGAAAACTTGGCATTTCGGAAATGTAGAAAGAAAATAAGAAAGAACAAGCGTTTTTTAAAATATTACAGCATTCTACTGAAATTCCTCATCATACGGAAGCCTGTTCAGATAGCCTGGTTCTGAAAATTCTTTGAAGACAAAGGTATTTTTAGAACCTCTGCCGAGATAGCTCAGTCATGTGAACTCTGAATAAAATTCACGTTGCAGAATCAAAGAGGCCTTACCCCTGGTGAATCCCAGTGATCATGAGCCCAATGCAATATTTATTCAAGTGATCACTTGCAGGGAACGGTAAAAATTTCAAAGGTGGTACATGAATAAAAGAAACCGGAAGAAAAGATTTTTGTTTCCCTTGCTTGGTACATCAAAAAAAAAAAAAAATGTGACTCTGGGTGGGAGAGACAGTACACGGGATTAAGTGCTTGCCTTGTACACAGCAACCTGAGTTCAGTCCCTGGCACCGCTCAAGTTCCCTGAGTCATTCCAGGAGTAATTCCCTCAGCACAAAGCCAGGAGCAAGCAGTAACGCACTCCTGACTGGGGCCCAACACCCGACACCCAAATTCTCCTCTTTCTTGCAGTCTAATAGACGTTAAAAGCTGAAACATTCTGAATTGGATAAAATGAAACGTAAATATTATCTGATTCACTGGAAATTCACAGTCCAAGCATGAAGGTTAGAAGAGAGGCAATTTCTTCTCTTCTCTTCTTTCAATTTTTCTACGAAACCCAAACGGATTTAAAATCTTTCTACAAGCGACACTGAATCCCTAGAGCTTTCTCTAGCATTCAAAATCAATGCCAGCAAAACAAAATATTCCTAGAGCCAGTAATGCTTGTGGAAAGCATATATATATATATATATATATATATATATGTATTTACATTTCACTGTTTCACACCTAGTAATTAATTTTCCAACTAATCTTTTTTTTTCTTTTTGGGTCACACCCGACTATGCTCCTGGCTCATGCACTCAGGAATCGCTCAGGGATTACTCCTGGCTCATGCACTCAGGAATCGCTCCTGGCGGTGCTCGGGGGACCATATGGGATGCTGGGAATCGAACCTGTGTTGGCCATGTTGGCTGTGTGCAAGGCAAACGCCCTACCCACTGTGCTATCTCTCCAGCCCCTAATCTTTTGAATTAGAATCATGAGCTCTTCTTCTGAGAGCAAGGCGATTCGGAAACTAACTTTTAGACGGTTACTTTGGTTACAGGAAATATTGCAAATAAATGCAGAAGATAATGGGAAAGAGAGGGAATTTCAAATCATCCCAATGGAAGCGTTTTTTATAAACACAGCAACTTCAGGGATGAAGGTCAGGAGAGCAAAGTATCCAATCAGACTTTAAAAAATTCAGCAGTCTGTCAGAAATGCGTCTCTCTTCATCCTGTTCCAGAAAATGAAGTTAGTTCATTGACTGCATTAGTTGTCTTCTGTTGCAGTGGCTTCTGAGAACTAAGCAGGCCTGCGTTCTGGGCGTCAATCAAATCTTATTCCATACGAGTCCATGGTCTCTTGTGATGAAGTTTGCTTTTGAGTTTGTTTGCTTATTACTTCATAAAAAGGAAGAAAGAAAGAAGAAAGAAAGAAGGAAGGAAGGAAGGAAGGAAGGAGAAAGAAAGAAAGAAAGAAAGAAAGAAAGAAAGAAAGAAAGAAAGAAAGAAAGAAAGAAAGGGGTCTGGAGTGATAGCACAGTGGGGAAGGCATTTGCCTTGCACACGGCTGACCCGGGTTCGATTCCCGGCATCCCCTAGGGTCTCCCGAGCACCGCCAGGAGTCATTCCTGAGTTTAGAGGCAGGAGGAACCCCAGAGCATCGCCTGGGGGTAACCCCAAAAGCCAAAAAACGGAAGGAAGGAAGGAAGGAAGGAAGGAAGGAAGGAAGGAAGGAGAAGAGAAGGGGAAGGGAAGGGAAGGGAAGGGAAGGGAAGGGAAGGGAAGGGAAGGGAAGGGAAGGGAAGGGAAGGGAAGGGAAGGGAAGGGAAGGGAAGGGAAGGGAAGGGAAGGGAAGGGAAGGGAAGGAAAGAAAGAAGGAGGGAGGGAAGGAAGGGAGAAGAAAGGAAGGAGGGAAGGGAGGGAGGAAGAGAAGGAGGGAGGGAAGGATGGAATGGAGGGAGGAAGAGAAGGAGGGAGGGAAGGATGGAATGGAGGGAGGAAGGAAGGAAGGAAGGAAGGAAGGAGGAAGGAAGGAAGGAAGGAAGGAAGGAAGGAAGGAAGGAAGGAAGGAAAGAGCAGTTTGTCATGGGCAATTCACACACAGTTATAGAATCTAGATCCGACTGTATCCCATTTTTTTGAATGGGTTTTGCTAGGATGGGTGCTGGAAGATGGGTCCTGATTTCTTTCTGATTAGATCTTGTGTGAACGCTATACACAACTTGAATGAAGATGCAGAAGGTGAACAAACACGGAATGGGTGGTAATAGACCTTAGGCGAATTCCTTTAGACGTCGATTCTTTTTTACTGGGGTTTGGGCAACCCAGCTATGCTCAGGGCTAACTTTTGGCTCGACACTCAGGGATCATCACCCCTAGCAAAGATTGGGTGACCATATGGGATGCCAGGGATCAAACCTGGGTCAGCCCACATAGAAGGCAAATGCCTTACCTGCTGTACAATGTGCCTGGTCCCCACAAGTCAATTTTTTTCTTTTAGAAAGTACTATTTATCGGCCAACCCGAGTTCGATTCCTCCACCCCTCTCGGAGAGCCTGGTAGTAGCTACCGAGAGTATCTCTCCCGCACAGCAAAGCCTGGCAAGCTCCCCGTGATGCATTTGATATGCCAAACACAGTCACAACAAGTGTCACAATGTTACTGGGCCTGCTCGAGCAAATCGATGAACAATGGGAGGACAGTGACAGTGCTACCGTGGTACTATTTATTATTGCTTTGATGACATTCATTTGGCCTGTTTATTTTCCTTTATAATTTAGATAAGAGAAATCAGGAACGGGGCTGGAGTGATAGTACAGGGGGTAGGGCGTTTGCCTTGCACATGGCCGAGCAGGATTAGATTCCCGGCATCCCATACGGACCCCAGCAGTGCCAGTAGTAATTCCTGAGTGCACAGGCAGGACTAACCCCTGAGCATCGCTGGGTGTGACTCAAAGAGCAAAAGAATAAAAATAATGAGGAATAATGTTTTACATGCTATGATGCTGAATACAAGTATAAAATTTGCCTTATAATTTAAGTGCTCAATTTAATTGATAAAATTCTCAATTTGTATAAAATAATGACTATTACTATTAATTTTACATACAGAAATATTGTAATAGATAATAATCAGAAGGTACAATCGGGATACTTTTGTATGGATATATAATAATCTGGGTAGGGCATTCGCCTTACAAGCGGCCAACATGGCCGACCCGAGTTCGATTCCTCCGCCCCTCTCGGAGAGCCCGGCAAGCTACCGAGAGTATTCGATATGCCAGACACAGTAACAACAAAGTCTCCAATGGAGACGTTACTGGGCCCGCTCGAGCAAATCGACGATCAACGGGAGGGCCTTTACCTTTACCTTTTATATAATAATCGCTCTTATTGGTTGTCAGTGTCAAAGCATGTTGACTGTATTGATTTTTAAGTCAGTTTTTTTTTTTTTGCTTTTTGGGTCACACCCGGGAATACATGGGAATTTCTCGCGGGTCTACACTCAGGAATTACTCCTAGTGGTGCTCAAGGGACCATATGGGATGCTCGGAATCAAACCCGGGTCGGACACATGCAAAGCAAATGCCCTACCTGCTGTGCTATCGCTCCAGTCCCAAGTCATTTCTTAAGATCTCCATCTTCCATAAGTGTGAGGCCATGGACGTCTTCTCAAAAACCCCAGAGGTATATAGCAATTTGTTGTATCAACACATAGAGACATCTATGACTCATTGCCTCTGAGAATTCTCTATACTATGTTAAGATCGATCAGCTTGAGAAAGTCTGGAGAAAATCAGAAATACTTATGAGAATATTCTCTTTCTCTTTCTCTCTCTCTCTCTTGCTTTTTTTTTGGTCACACCCGGTGATGCTCAGGGTTATTCCTGGCTCTGTACTCATGGCTTACTCCTGGCAGTGCTCAGGGGACCCTGTGGGATGCTGGGGATCGAACCGGCTTGGCCACGTGCCAGGCAAAATCCCTAGTTGCTGTGCTATCACTCTAGCCCCTGAGAATATTCTCTTAAGTGATCTCTCTCACCTCACCTTTCCTGCTTGGGTTAATTCTTTTCAGGAGAGGCGATAGAACCCCCACTGCTCTCTCTAGAGTTCTCTCTGATGGAACCTTCTCCACCTACCCAACGAGAACAACTGCATGAAGATCTAGCTTGCCACAAACACTCGTTGGATTCAGGTAGGGGTTCTTTATCCGTATGCTCCTCAAACCTGGAGTTTCCAAGAATTCCCTAGCCAGGAATCCGCCATGCCAGGAATACCAATATCGGAATGCGATTTCCAGACATAGCCCTTCCTCGACTGGGCCCTTTGGCGAAGGTGAAATTTGTCAAGACCTGGGCATTCCGCCCGGGGAAATAACAGGTGGGGCTGAAGTGCTTCCAAACATAGAAGAAGATTCTCAAAAACACTCCACTCCACTTTAGCAAAAGCCGGTGTTTGGATGTTGGCTTTTTCCCAGGCTCATGGGGTACTTTGAGAGAATTATGAGAATGTTCTCTCTCTCTCTTTCTCTTTCTGTCTCTCTCTCTTTGTGTTAAGTCCTAGAACAGGAGGGTAGGTAACTTCTCTTTGAAGATTGCACGATGGCAAAGGGTCACCCAGATACCCCCAGATGCCCTACCCGCTGTGCTATCACTCCAGTCCCAAGTCGATTTTTTTTTTGGCGGGGGGAAATTGAGGGACCTGGAATCAAGGATTTTGAGTGGCAAGAGAAATAACATTTTGCTCCTATCTTAATCAACCCCCTGCACACATGAGCAGTGACCACCACAGAAATTGGGAGCTTCTGCTAGATGCGATATTTTTTAGGTCGGGTGGTTTACAGTCGTATTGAAGTCATTTTGTTGTTCTACAATGACTAGACCAATTCCTCCACCAGTGTATTGAAAACCCACCACCGTGATCCCGTATTGCCTTGCTCTATTTGCTCTGCTCAACCTATATGCTCAGTTCCCAGACGTATTGATCATTTCTCACGGTTTCTTTCTATCAATACTTGTAGGATCACATTGGTTTGCCCTTCCTCACTGGCTGTAGGGAGCTTGGGTTTGTTGATTGCTACCCCAACCTTTGTCTCCTGATCAGACTCTGTTGACCTGCAAATGTTCTCCTTCACGTCCTTTGCATGGTTAATTACTTCAGAGCAATTACTTTTTGTGTGGACCCAGGAAGACAGTTAATGTTTATGCTTTTGTAACTTGGGAGTTGATTGACTCCAGCTAATATTACCTCCTGGACATCTGCTCTCTTGACTTATGCCTCAGTTGCCCTTACTTCCTAGCACCCCAAAAGCAGGGTCCCGACGAGGGACTGGATGGACCCAGGGCAAGCGGTGAGCTACCCTGGCATCGAAATGGGCCAGGCCAAAGTGCCAGGATACTTAATGATAACTCAAGAGCATGATCATGGGCAAATTCTGTCATGACCCAAAAAAGGAATAACTAGATTCAGACCCTGCTAGGGTTAGGAATGACTGATCCATCCTGATCACTGTAGTCTGAGTCTGTGGCTAGATGTCCCCAGGACTTGCCCTACAAGCCTAAATGTGCCTATGCTCTCTTTATGCCCTTACCAGACTCGTAGGACTGAGACCAACAGATACAAATGACTAGAGCTGTTACCGACTGGATTCCTCGGGATGTCAAAAGAATGCCTGGCCTTCCACCTACGAGATAGTCGGACTTCTTTGTCAAGACTCTAGACGAACGGTTTGATGCTCTTCATGCTCTTAGAGTGAACAGACGCCATTGGGCTACACTAGCAAGCAACAAGGATTAATAGAGACGTTACAGGCACCCGCTCGAGCAAGTCGATGAACAACAGGATGACACATGTACAAGTGAAGTGATGTACAACACAGTTCCTCTGCCTCCTCATTTTCAGCACTTGGTTTGTTTCCAGGGCTCGGTTCCGATACAGAGGTGGGTATAGGTGTACTTCTAGGTGATGAGCATAGGTGTCTTTTCGTATTCAAGTTTGTGTGTTCTTGGAATCGATTCTCAAAGTAGGCTTCATAGGTAGGAAGATCTATTTGTGATCTGTGGACGCGTCTCCAAAACATTTTCCAACAGAATACACCATATACAACAGTGTCACGAACCGTGAAGAGTGAATAAGACTTTTCTTTTCCACCACATCTCTGCCAATTCCCGTCATTTCTGTTTCACGTGAAACATTCTCACTGGTGTTTGAAGGGATACCTCACCATCACTTTGATTTGCATTTCTCTCAGAATCACTGATAGTGATTTTTTAAAAATATGCCAGTTGACCATTTCTATGTCTACTTTGAGGAAATATTTGCACCCCATACATCAGAAAAAGGGGCTTTGCCTTTATTTTGTGCCTTGATATTGAAGATAAAGAAAGCATCCTCAAAGCCCAAGGATAACAACGAGAACCGAACAGACTGTGATAAATGGGGAAAAGACAGAAAAAGACGCAGAGATACAAAGGGTTGAGTTGCCACTATTCCATCCTTGGCCTCCCATCTGATCCCCTGATCCCCACCGGGAGTGATCCCTGAGTTCAGAGTCAACAGTAAGCCCTGAGCACTGCCAGGAGTAGCACCCACATGCCTTCACCACTAAAAATATTGGTTGAGCCATTTCTTTTCTTTTTTTTTATTGAATCACCATGAGATACAGTTACAAAGCTTTCATGTTTGAGTGTCAGTCATACAATGATGGAACCTCCATCCCTCCACCGGTGCACATTCTCCACCACCAATGTCCCCAGTATCCTCCCATCCCAGCCCTCCCCCCGCCTCCATGGCAGACAATTTCCCCCAGACTCTCTTTCTACTTTGGGGCATTATGGTTTGCAATACAGACACTGAGAGGCCATCACGGTTGGTCCTTTATCTACTTTCAGCACACATCTCCCATCCTGAGTGATCCCTCCAACCCTCATTGACTCAGTGATCCCTTCTCCATCCCGGCTGCCTTCTCCCCCAGCTCATGAGGCGGCTTCCAACCATGGAGCAACCTTCCTGGCCCTTGTGTCTACTGTCCTTGGGTGTCAGTCTCACATTGGGTTATTTTATATTCCACCAATGAGTGCAGTCCTTCTATGTCTGTCCCTCTCTTTCTGACTCGTTTTCATTTAGCAGGAGACTCTCCATGGCCATCCACTTATAAGCAAATTTCATGACTTCATCTCTCCTAACAATGGTTGAGCCATTTCTACAGAGAGAGAGAGAAAGCAGGAACGTAGAATCCATGGCTAGGTGAGACTTCATCAGACAGCGGGTGGGTTAAAACTCTGCCCTTTTCTGCCACCGAAATGTTCCATTGCATGCCAGAATATTCCACATTCCGAGAAGGACAGGGTGGTCTCAGATATCAGACATCATCTGAATCCAGAAAGGGACGGCGGCGGGTTGGGGGTGGGGGCAACATTTCCAGCAACCCTGGACGCCTCTCATTTGCACCTTCTCTTCTCTGGAGTTAAAATTCAGAGATCGACAAGCCTCCCCTCACCACCTCCAACTCCTGCCCCCCACACCCAGAGAACTATCCATTTCTCCTTACATATAAATTAGGCATGATTACTCTAAAATAGGACCAGTCAGGAGTGTGTGGGTAATCATTTAAATTGGGAGCTGAATAATGGATCTTGATTAAGCAATACATTGAACCGAACGTGGGGGTGGTGGGTGGTGGGGGTGTTGGTGTGGAGAATCCAAGAGCTTCTCTGCTCATTTCTGTGCCCAGCGTACTTGAAATTCGGCTAAATGGCACATTTGTTCAAATGAGCCTCGTAAATATCCCATTTGACACAGGGTTCTTTGATAATGAAGAGCCGACTCCCCCCCGTTGCATAAATCGACTCTGGTGTGTCAGCTCAGCCCAGGAAGAATGAAGATGGGATATTGGATTTTTAATTCACGGTGCCGTTCCCTTAGTATTAGCTAATGGTTTATTGTGGAGCCATTTTCAGACGCTTATTAAAATCTTAACTTACCTACCCTGCTTTGGTTTAAATTGATTGCCAATGTGAGCGCATAATTACTGAGAAACAGGGAGTTATGGGGTACGGTGTGATCACGGTGTTTATTCATTTTTCTAAATGGCAATCAATGTACTACGCTGTGGTTTCCAAAGAAAACAAACACCAAACGGGTTCAAATATTAATAGTCTTTGGCTATGTTTCCTACCCATCAATCTGAACGACAAGAGAATTCTATTTGTGGCACAGGAGTGGGAGAGAGATAACTTATTTTAGGTCGATAAAGGATACCTTGAAATAGTTATTGAATATGTGAATCCATTTACTCTAACCCCACTAGGTGCTATAAAGATTGTCATTCTTCAGGAGAAAAAAGGGGGAGGGACATTAAATGAGCAAATTTATCAGTTCCCTGGATGCAGTACCTACCCAAGGGGAGAAGAATGCACCAAAATTTACTGGTGATGTTTTCTTTTGAGTTCCATGATTTAGGATACTTAGGATGGGAAAAAAATAAAAATTCAAATATTTCAAAATTTAATTCAGCGTTCCATATAGGACTTCACATGGATTGAAATGTTTCCTTTACAAATGCTGTGAAAATTAGCAAACAGAGTTGTGCTGTGTGTGTGTGTGTGTCTAACCAACTGTATCCACGCTTTTAAAAATATAATTCCTATTAATTCCAACTCCCAGAGGAAAGTTTCAGGAAATATTGTGTCAGCCTTCCAGCAGAATTTCTCATTACCATATCAAAATATTTCAAAATAGTCAGATGTTTGGAATGGTGCCTTTCACCACCTCAGTCTTTTTCAAAGCTGGGTGCATCTTCATAGTTTTTATAGCTCTGTCAATGCGAAAGAACACATGCACCTCTGCTGATAGGAAGAAACCGGGACTTTCCGATCCCAATTAATTCATGGTTTGACTGAAGCGTGTCACAAACGCATTTCTCTCCTTTAAAAAGCTTTTTTTTTGGTTATTATACCAAGTAATATTATGTGATTTACTCTTATTCACTATTACTAGTATTTGCCATGATTATTATTTAGTATTATTATTTTGTATCACTATTATTTGGGCTGGAGCGATAGCACAGCGGTAGGGCGTTTGTTTTGCAAGCAGCCAACACGGCCGACCGGAGTTCGATTCCTCCGCCCCTCTCGGAGAGCCCGGCAAGCTACCAAGATACTCACCCGCACGGCAAAGCCTGGCAAGCTACCCGTGACATATTCAATATGCCAAAGACAGTAACAACAAATTTGCTAGTTAGTATTACGTGAATTTAGAACTCACTTTGTTATATTATTTATTGTTACATGATTTAATATTACTGCATGATTTCATCTTTATATAATAATTTGATTTATTATATTATTTATTATTGTATGATTTATCATTATATGGGCTGGAGCGATAGCACAGTGGGTAGGGTTTGCCTTGACCATGGCCTACCTGTGTTCAATTCCTCCGTCCCTCGCAGAGAGCACTGCAAGCTCCTGAGAGTATCTCGCCCGCACGGCAGAGCCTGGCAAGCTCCCCGTTGCTTACTCAATATGCCAAAAACAGTAACAAGTCTCACAATGGAGATGTTACTGGTGCCCACTCAAGCAAATCGGTGAACAATGGGAGGACAGTGCTAAAGATAGTGCATTATTATATGATTTACTAAGTCATTCCTAATACAGTTGCCTCGAACATTTCATGTTCTTTTTTTTTCCTGAGCATTTAATGTTCCAACACCAATCCCACCACCAGTGTGACCTTCCCTCCACGAATGTCGTCAATTTCACACCCATCACTCCCGCCTGACCCCTTAGCAGGTACGAACAAATGGACTTCATATTGTTTATTCCAACACAAAGGCAGATGGAGTTATTAGAATTTAGATCAATGGAAGCCCATTTATGATGAATGTTGTATTTCTCACCGGTGTCAGTGATGTCGTTTTTCTGAGGATCTGCGGGGCTCATTGGGGCTAATTCAGCCTTTGATATGATTCTTATTTATTTATTTATTTATTTATTTATTTATTTTTGCTTTTTTGGGTGACACCCAGCGATGCACAGGGGTTATTCCTGGCTCTGCACTCAGGAGTTACTCCTGGTGGTGCTCAGGACATCATATGGGATGCTGGGAATTGAACCCAGGTTGGCCGTGTGCAAGGCAAATGCCCTACCCGCTGTACTATCTCTCCAGCCCCTAGTATGATTATTTAGTTTCACTGAGCTCGGCGGGCTTCTATGCAACTTTACCGTAAATCAGATTTTCTGACAGTGGCATAAAAGATGAGCATGTCATGTGGCTGCCTATATGGCTGTGTGGTCCAAGAGCTCTAGATCTGGATGGAACGATTTCTTGTCTTGCTGAGGTTGAGTTATTCCTAAGTTGGACGGTGTTGGGTGGTGGAGCTGGGTCATTCCTAAGTTGGATGGTGCTGAGTGTTGTGGAGCTGGGTCATTCCTAAGTTGGATGGTGCTGGGTGCTGGAATTGGGTCATTCCTAAGTTGGATGGTGCTGGGTGCTGGAATTGGGTCATTCCTAAGTTGGATGATTTCGGGTGGTGGTGGATCTGGGTGTTGGGTGATGAGGCTGGGTCATTCCTAAGTTGGATGGTCTTGGGTGATGGAACTGGGTCATTCCTACGTTGGATGGTGTTGAGTGATGGGGCTGTGTCATTCCTAAGTTGGATGGTGCTGGGTGATGGTGCTGGGTCATCCCTAAGTTGGACGGTGCTGGGTGATGGTGCTGGGTCATCCCTAAGTTGGACGGTTGTCGGGTAGTGGAGTTGGGTCATTCCTAAGTTGGATGGTGCTGGGTGCTGGAGTTGGGTCATTCCTAAGTTGGATGGTGCTGGGTGATGGTGCTGGGTCATTCTTAAATTGGATGGTTGTCGGGTAGTGGAGTTGGGTCATTCCTAAGTTGGATGATTTTGGATGGTGGTGGATCTGGGTGTTGGGTGCTGGGGCTGGGTTATTCCTAAGTTGGATGGACTTGGCTGATGGAACTGGGTCATTCCTATGTTGGATGGTATTTGTGATGCAACTGAGTCATTCCTAAATTGGATGGCATTGGGTGATGAGGCTAGGTCATCCCTATGTTGGATAGTGCTGGGTGGTGGAGCTGACTCATCCCTAAGTTGGGTGGTGCTGGGTGATCCTGTGGGCTGCTGCGTGTTTAGGCAGAAAAGTTTCTTCCCATCCTGAGAAGGCCCCTGAGTTTTCAGCCTTGACCAGTCTACCTGGTGAGAATTGGCGGCGCCATGCTCTTTTTCAGACTGGACCCGGGCTATTTCTCTCCTGCCATGATGGCCCGTCTCCTTTTTATTTGCAAAAGAAGTTTCCTCTTGTTGTGGGGTCTTGATCGATAGACCCTCAGAGCCCAATGAAGAATTTGGGGGTATCTTTCTTTTCTATTTTTTTTTTTTGCTTTTTGGGTCCCACCCGGTGATGCTCAGGGGTTCCTCCTGGCTCTGCACTCAGGAATTACTCCTGGCAGTGCTCAGGGGACCCTATGGGATGCTGGGAATCGAACCCGGGTCAGCCGTGTGCCAGACCAACACCCTTCCCACTGTGCTATTGCTCCAGCCCGTTTCAGACTTTAAAAAAAAAAAACCTCTGTGTTCTCTATTTATTATTATTATTATCATTATCATTATCATTATTTGGTTCTGGGGGTCACACCCAGCAATGCTCTGGGGTTCCTCCTGGCTCTGCACTCAGGAATCACTCCTGGCGGCTCTCAAGGGACCCTATGGGATGCTGAAAATCGAACCTGGGTCGGCTGTGTGCAAGGCAAATGCCCTCCCCGCTGTGCTATCGCTCCATCCCCTGAGGGTCTCTTTTTTTTTTTTTTAATTTTTATTAGTGAGACACCATGAGGTCCATTTGTAGACTTACAAATTTTTGTGCTTGGGTTTCAATTATACAACAATCAAATACCCATCCCTCTACCAGTGCCCATTTCCCACCACCACGGGTCCCAGTATCCCTCCCACCCCCCATCCCCCCCATCCCTCCCTGCTTCTTTCTTGACCCCGGTTGATGGGCTCTCCTTCTAAGCCAGAACTGCGGCCCCCAGCAAAATAAAATAAAATAAAACGGACTTTTATTAGGAAAAACCACATCGTGGTGTCCTGGTCACTCTTGTAAGCACCTGAAAAATTAGCTTAGCACGCTGGGGTCACAGCCTGGCGCCCAGTAGGTTCATGCAAGCATAACGAAGCAAGCATCATTAAGAAGCAAGCAAAGACATGAGTCCATGAAGCAGATAATGGGTCATGGTTAGCCAGTTCCTGAAGCATCCGCCTGGGTTCCTGTTTGCAATCTGTGAGGAGATTTTGGATTTTTGTGGGAAGTTCGGTGCACTTATGGAATGATAAATCAGCTATAAAAGCATAAATAAAATTTCTTTTTTTTAAAATAATTTTAGGGCTACACGCATTGGTTTTCCTTTTCTTTCTTTTTTTTTTGGTTTTGGGGTGACACCCAGCGATACTCAGGGGTTCCTCCTGGCTCATGCACTCAGGAATCACTCCCGTCAGTGCACAGGGGACCCTATGGGATGCTGAGAATCGAACCCCGGTTGGCCGAGTGCCAGGCAAATCAATCTATCAATCTCTGTCTCCATCAATCTATCTCTCTACCAGTCTATCTCTCTACCAGTCTATCATCTATCTCTATCAATCTCTGTCTCTATTAATCTGTCTCTATCAATCTATCAATCTATCTATATCACTCAATCATCTATCTATTAATCTGTCTATCAATCTATCTGTCTCTCTCTCTATATATCTCTCTGTTCATCCAGCTGTTTAAATGTTTGAATATCTGTCTGTCTATCTGTCTATCTACCTATCTATTATCTTCATTGTCTCCATCAAATATCAATAGATGTTGGTACCGGTCATATCTCTAATACAAAAGGGAAGACAGGAATTTCTCAGATATATCTGACCCTACCACCTTGAAGCAGAATTTCTTCTTTCTCAGAGAAATGGCTCCCTTTGACTTCTTAAGCTTTTCGACGGAAAGGCTGAATGGCCTTCATATTATTGAATATAATCTTCTCCACTCAAAGTCAACTGATTTCAGATGCTCCTCCGCGTAGGTGGGAGGTGACTTCAGAATAACTCAGAGGCCTGCATTTCTTTGGACAGATGGAGAATGGACTCTAGCCAAATGGTACCCAAGGCATGACACTCATCCAATTCTGCACACTTGTCCTCCTTTTAATCTGCTTTCACATGGGCATGCAATCATTAAATCATGGGGGTTTCTAAGTCGATACAATGTGGTGTTTTCTTTCTGATGCATGTAGTGGAAAGCTATTTTATTGTTTATGATTGTCTCCTTGTTTATGATTATAATTGTGCTTCGATTTATCCTCTGGTTATGGAATCAATGTGATAGCTTCATTCTTTCAAACGGGAATTAACTCGTTAAGGCAAGATGGGTGAGATGATCATTTATTTGATTTATATTTTTAAAATGCTGGTATACAATGGAAGCTGTTCATTAAAAAGACAAGCTATTCCGTTTGTTAGCTCTTTAACTTTTCAAGTTCTAAATAAATAACATATGCTACATCCTTGCTTAAAATGGAAAAAAAAACACCCAAATTATCCAGCATGTAATTTATGGTTATTACTGAAAGACAAGCATTTTAATTTTGCTCTTTCATTGCTTGGAGACAAAATGATAATACTCTACAGAATTCCTACAGGTGAAGAAATACAGTGACACTCAAATGTGTGTTTTATGTGTGTTTGTTTTATTTGTTCCAGAAAATAGCTAGTAATTTTCGGCTTGGTTCTTTTTTGAAATACAAGTCATCATTCCTTTCAATCAAACCAAATCACTTTCCTTCATAAACCCCAGATTGTCAAACTGAAAGGGAAAAAACGGTCCCTCTTACTGGATCTGCAGAAGTATTCTATTGCACTCAAAAAATAATTTATTTTGTGTTAGGGCAAAAAGTGATGTCCATTATATATTTCCTGTGCGATTACAAGTGTGAATAAATGGAAAAAAATAAATATTCCCACTGGGTTTCTTGAAATATGTGCAAACACAGATATCTAAACTAGCACAGCGCTGCTGCTTTGAGTCGGTGAATCAAAATATCACCACACACACACACACACACACACACACACACACACACACACACAAATGTCACAGCTACGCTTCATTCTGTTAAGAAAGCAAAATTTGTACAGAGTTCTGAGAGGAATACTGATTAATCAATGACTACAGTCTCATGAACCGCACGGACCGCAACGAAGATATTGATCAGTTATCTCTGCTTGTCTCTGCCTCGGTGAGCATTATAAAAGGGATTTCTTTTGTTCGACAAAATTTTCATCCGGATATGGTTATTCAATTATGTTATAGAGTATTGCCTTAAAAATTAGATGATAAAATAATTTTATCTAAGCATCCCTTAAAGAATAGGAAGAACACATACTATTTCAAAAAATATTGATTTTTCCTTACATTTTAAATGAGAAGATTAAACCCAGGGTGTTAGGAGTTGTGGAAAGTGATAGATTTGCTGATTTCTAGACAGATTTCTTACTATTTTCAGGTAGCAATAGATGTGCATTATACATATATATGTATTTGTATGGATATTATCGTTGTTTCAATTTTACCTTGATAATACTTTAAGGCTTACTTCTCCTATCTAAACCTGTTTTCCACCTCTTATCTGAAAACTGCATTTCCCAATTTGAGATTAGCATTTTTTCCATTTGTTAAGAAATATATGATACGTGAGACAGTCACAGGCTACACGGATCTACATAGTCAACATTAAACACAAAGAGTAAACAGAGGCTGATAAAGGTTTTATAAAATACTCTTTCCAGGCTGTGTTTGAAACGGTTCTAGTCAGAACCGTAGTCAAATCGGACAATCCTTTTACATTGAATACGAAGTTAAACCTCGGCCTTTTGGGCAATGCTCTTCCTTGCACAAGCAATTCTTCAAAACCGTAGACCGTTTTATGTCAAGCATACCATGCAAAGAGCATAAATCTGATCCAAGGGGAAAAAAAATACAGAAACTTGAGTCTTGTAACGCCAAGTCTTCTTGGAACTATGGAACGGCCTCAGCTGATACTTTGTCTTTTGCTTGTTTGTCTTTGTTTTATTATCGTTATTGTTGGGGACCACATCTGGCAATGCTCGGTTGGCAAGACTCCTGACTCTGCACTCAGGAATTACTCCAGAGTTGCTCAGGGGAACTGTAAGGTAAGCTGAAGATAAAATTCCAATCTGCCGTGTGCAAGGCAAATGCCCTACTCACTGTACTATCTCTTTGGTCCCTGGTTGCACTTTTTTCTTATGTCAGAAGATGATAGAATTCTAACTGGAGATACTCCCTTTGGCAGAGGGAGTTGGGCAATTTGGACTTTTAAGCACTCACAACAAAAGCCACTGTGTTGGGTGTCCAAGACTCAATTATTAGAACTCAGATCAGACTAATGACGTTCAGAGGAAGGAAATTTTGCCAGTCGATCTTAAATTTGTCCTAGGTTCTGGCAGCAAGTCATTAAAATTGGTGAGCGTGAACCCCTGAATGCTGACAAAAGATTGTCAATTTGTTCTGGTTCTATTCATACTAATCCGTTATTTGCTTGAAGACTGCTTTATTTATTTATTTATTTTTTCTTTTGCCTTTTGGGTCACACCCGGCGATGCTCATGGTTTACTCCTGGCTCTGCACTCAGGAATCACTCCTGACAGTGCTTGGGGGACCATATGGGATACTGGGACTCGAACCCAGGTTGGCCACGTGCCAGGTAAATGCCCTCCCTGCTGTGCTATCGCTCCAGCCCCACTCGAAGACTGTTTTGGAATGTAACAATACCATTTCATGCCTCTTTCCTTTTTCTAGGTCTGGGCAATTATTTTTCTGTCTAAGGACCTGGATCCATACCAAATCTTATTCCTGGCTGGTGGGGATACAAAAAAGTGCCCCCCAATTTGGAAGACAGTGTATTGGGTATCTTATAAAACTAGGTGCACACTTAGTCTACCAGACAGTATCCAGTCTCCTGGGTGTTTCTTCAGAGGGGTTGAAGGTGTCTGTGCACACAAAATCCTACACAGGCATGTTGCTAGCATCTTGGTTAAGAATGTCTTAGAAATGGGACTGGGCAAATTAGGAGACTAACACCCAAGAATGGCCAAGAGTAGTACCAGGAATTTTGCTCCATAGCTTGGAGGCCAGACGCACACATGCTGGGGGAAAGGAGAGCTCAGATAGAGAAGGGCCCTCCCGTTGATCATCGATTTGCTCGAGCGGGGCCAGTAACGTCTCCATTGGAGACTTTGTTGTTACTGTGTCTGGCATCTCGAATACTCTCGGTAGCTTGCCGGGCTCTCCGAGAGGGGCGGAGGAATCGAACTCGGCTCGGCCATGTTGGCTGCGTGCAAGGCAGACGCCCTACCCCCTGTGCTATCGCTCCAGATAGAGAAGGGAGCACCAAGTAAAGGGTGTTGGGAGGATCCTCCCAGGATGGGAGAAGCATGCTGAAAGTAGACTCTAGACCAAACATGATTGTCACCCATTGCCTCTTTTGCAAACCACAACACCCAATAAGAGAGAGAGAACAAAAGGGAATGCCCTGCCACAGAGGCAGGGAGGGATGGGGGGATGGGGGGTGGGAGAGATACTGGGATCTGTGGTGGTGGGGAATGGGCACTGGTGGAGGGATGGGTATTTGATCATTGTATGGTTGAGACCCAAGCGCAAAAATTTGTAAGTCTGCAACTGTACCTCATGATGTCTCACTAATAAAAAAAAGAAATGGGACTGGAGTGATAGCATAGGGGGTAGGATGTTTGCCTTGCACGCAGCCGACCTGAGTTCAATTCCCAGCACATCCTATGTATGGTCCCCTGAGCACTGCCAGGAGTAATTCTTGAGTGCAGATACGGGAGTAATCCCTGTGCATCTCAGGGTGTCACCCAAAAAATCAAAAACCCAGACTTGGATGCAAGGAGGAGAAAGATCAAGTGTTGTCCATCTGCATTATTATTCCATAATGAAGAGAAATGAGAACCGGGTGGGGGGGGGGTGGAATTCCAAAGCTGGAAAGCAAGCTGGAGTCCTAGATTAGATGCTCAGGACCACGTGAGGCTAGAGTTCTATTAGGAAGAGTTGTTGTCCCTGGGCTATGCCACTGGAATAACCCCTGAGCACCATTGAATGTGCCACCATTCAATTTTAGCGCACCACTAAAAAAAAAGAAGAAATTAATTGACAAGACCATAGCAGTACACGTATTTGCTACTCAGTCCAGAGAGACAATCACGGAAGTCCACACATCCCGGGATTCTGACCCTAGAACATTGTGAGAAAAGCAGAAAAGCTCTGGGGTTGCCTGGGAACAGAAGTTGGAGTGAATAATATCTGGGAACATCATGAGGGGTCCCTATCAAGACTTTGAATGTTCGTGTGTCACATGTACAACATGGAGAGGAAGACCAAGTTATGCTGTGAGCATTGGGGGATAATAATTTGTCAGTGTTGGTGCATGAATGGTTACAGATGTCCTTTCTGGTTGGGGGGTGTTGGATACTGGTGAGGGTGTGTGTTCCTGAGATAGAGAAAGTGTCTCTATCCTTGGCTGTCCGTGTTGGTGTGAACACAAAGCTTCTCCAACAGAAAGTCCTCATAAAAACAAAGTCCTCGTACAAAACACATTGCTATGGTCTTGGCAAGTCATTTATTTTTTTTTTTTAGTGGCAGGATGGCACGTTCAGTATTGCTCAGAGGTTACTTCTGTTCACTTCTTTCCTGGAAAAGAAAAAGTAGACATTCAGGATGGGAAGGGTTCCTGGTTATTTCCGGACTTGAAGCCGTGAACAATGTCCTTTCCAACTGTTCTTCTTCCAGTGAATTATTCCGAGAACACTTGGACCAATGTTGACACAGGAGGTGAAGAGGGAAAAAAATCACCTTTAGAGGTGGTAAAGAGCTCAGCAATTCATTCTTATTGACAATAATGTATTTACCTAACATGATAAAGGGAAAAGTCTGGAAGTACACAGACTTGCTTCTTTATCGTTATCTCTATGGGAATGTCTTGGAGTTTATCTTTTAATGCCTTTTTTGCATATGTGTGTGCGTGTGTGCGTGTGTGTGTGTGTGTGTGTGTGTGTGAGTGTAAACAGAAAGATAGCACGGTAGTGCTGTCCTCCCATTGTTCATTGATTTTCTCGAGTGGGCACCAGGAAGGTCTTCATCGTGAGACTTGTTGTTCCTGTTTTTGGCATGTTGAATACGCCATGGGGAGCTTGCCAGGCTCTGCCATGCGGGCGGGATACTCTCGGTAGCTTGCCGGGCTCTCTGAGAGGGATGGAGGAATCGAACCCAGGTTGGCTGCGTGCAAGGCAAACGCCCTACCTGCTGTGCTATCAGTCCAGCTCAAACAGAAAGATAGGTAGATTACAGATAGATGATAAGTAAACAAAGCAACATTACCACTCACTCATATATCTCTAGGTCTATTATCCTAGGCAGGCACCTATTAATCCACCAGACCACCCACCTGTTTGTTTATCCAGCCATCAACACAGTCATCACATTATATGCTCAAACACCCACCTGTCTGTCACTCAGTCATCAATCCACCTACAACATCCTTGTCCCCTCCCTCCTTGCATATTTCCTCTCCCTCCTCCATCCTTAACTCATTCCTCAATCCACCCACCTATTCATAACCCAACCAGTTCACTTCTCATCCACTCATATATCCGTCTGTTTACTACTCACCCATGCATCTCTCCATCCATCCATCCATCCATCCATCCATCCATCCACTCATCCATCCATCCATCCATCCACTCATCCATCCATCCACTCATCCATCCATCCATCCATCCACTCATCCATCCATCCATTCATTCATCCATCCATTCACCCACCCACCCACCCACACACCCACACATCCATCCATCCATCCACTCATCCATCCATCCATCCATTCATCCATCCATCCACCCACCCACCCACGCACCCACACATCCATCCATCCATCCATCCATCCATCCATCCATCCGCTCATCCATCCATCCATCCATCCATCCACTCATCCATCCATCCATCCATCCATCCATCCATCCATCCATCCATCCACTCATCCATCCATCCATTCATTCATCCATCCATTCACCCACCCACCCACCCACGCACCCACACATCCATCCATCCATCCATCCATCCATCCATCCATCCATCCGCTCATCCATCCATCCATCCATCCACTCATCCATCCATCCATCCACTCATCCATCCATCCATTCATTCATCCATCCATTCACCCACCCACCCACACACCCACACATCCATACATCCATCCATCCATCCATCCACTCATCCATCCATCCATCCATTCATCCATCCATCCACCCACCCACCCACCCACGCACCCACACATCCATCCATCCATCCATCCATCCATCCATCCATCCATCCGCTCATCCATCCATCCATCCATCCACTCATCCATCCATCCATCCACTCATCCATCCATCCACCCATCCACCCATCCATCCATCCATCCACCCACCCACCCATATATGCATCCTTCCACCCATCTGTTACCTGGCCACCCATCCATCCATCACCACCATCCATGCATCGATTCTTATCGACAATAACATATTTACCTAACATGGTAAAGGGCGAGGTCTAGAAGGTCTTATCCACCCATCATCCATGCATCGATCCATCTCGGCAAACACATGAATTTCGCACACATACACATACAAGGGGACTCTGCCCTAGGCTGTGGGGTGGGTGAGAGCCCTTCCCACTCCAAGGCACCCAGCCCCGGCAGCCAACCTCCACTGCCCAACCACCGCCATGCTCCAGGCCACTTTCCAGATGCTCAGGCTGAGCCTCACGCTCCCAGAACCATGCCACTGGACTCTGTGCCAGGCTGTGGGGTGGGTGAGAGCCCTCCCCACCTCAAGGGACCCAGCCCTGGCAACCGAACTCCACTGCCCAACCACCGCCATGCTCCAGGCTCCTTTCTGGACCACGCGGCAGCAAAGCAGATGCGCGACACATTATAAGATACTTCCTACCCATTTATGCCTCTCGGAGAGCCCAGCAAGCTACCAAGAGTATCCCGTCCACATGGGCAGAGCCTGGCAAGCTCCCCGTGGCCTATTCGGTATGCCAAATACAGTAACGACAATAGGTCTTGTTCCCCTGGCCCTGAAAGAGCCCCCGATCATCGGGAAAAGACGGGTAAGAAGAGGTTGCTAAAAGCTCAGGGCTAGGAGGAATGGAGACGTTACTGGTGCCTGCTTGAGTAATTCGCCGACCAATGGGATGACAGTGATACAGTGACGATACAGTGATCCACACACAAGGATGTAAAGTCAGTGGTGACTCACACCTGGTCGTGGGCTTATTCTTCACGTTTTAGTGTCATAAAGTCTCATCCTTAGTGATTTCACTTGAGTCTTTCTAGAGCTCTGGCCTCTCCTAGCCTCAAATTTCTCTGACGATTCCCTTCCCCCACTTCCATCATTCTCTGTGTGCTCCCACCGCACCAGCAGCAGTGAACTCATTCTCTCAGCATCGCCTTCCGTCGATTCACTTGCCTTCCTGCACGCCTGTGACAGCCACGGCAACTTACTGTTGGGTTTTCTTCCCTTTCAGCCGAGGATTAAACTCGAGGGAAACTTTTCTATCCTTAACCTCCCGTCTCCTGCTTCACAAGGTCTAGCTTGTGAATGAAAAGCTGAGGAGAACAAGAAAGCAAGACGGGCGCCCATCCAACCCTCTTGTTGATTGTTGCTTCTGCCTTCGAGGAGCTGAGAAGCGTCGGGGTCCAAAAGTCCAGCTAGCCCTGGCCTCATTCTGAATTCATTGATTTTGCTGTCTCCCGACTTCCTCTCCTTCCTGCTGTCTACAATCTGTGACATAACTCTGCTCTTCCTCCAAATGCAGCCTTTCTATCTGCAAACCTGACAGATGTCACTCTCTGTCCCTCTGTCTCTGTCTCTCCCTCCTCTCTTCCTTCTTGCTTAATCTCCCTCTTGGATCTCTCTTCTCTGTCTCTGTCTCTCTCTCTCTTTCTTTCTCACTCTCTCTCTTCTCTCTCACTTCCTGCTAGGTCTACAATCTCCTCTCTCCCTCTTGGGTTCCTCTCTCTTTCTCTCTCTCTGTCTCTCCATCTCTCTCTTTATCTCTCTCTTCTCTCTCATTTCTTGCTTGGTCTACAATCTCCTCTCTCCCTCTTGGGTCCCTCTCTCTCTTTGTCTCTCTCTCTCTATCTCTTTCTTTCTCACTCTCTCTCTTCTCTCTCACTTCCTGCTAGGTCTACAATCTCCTCTCTCCCTCTTGGGTTCCTCTCTCTTTCTCTCTCTCTGTCTCTCTATCTCTCTCTCTTCTCTCTCACTTCTTGCTTGGCCTACAATCTCCTTTCTCCCTCTTGAGTCTCTCTCTCTTTCTCTGTCTCTCTCGCTCTATCTCTCTTTTTCTCACTCTCTCTCTTCTCTCTCACTTCTTGCTAGGTCTGCAATCTCCTCTCTCCCTCTTGGGTTCCTCTCTCTTTTTCTCTCTGTCTCTCTATCTCCATCTCTCTTTTTCTCTCTCCCTCTCTTCTCTCTCACTTCTTGCTTGGTCTACAATCTCTTGTCTCCCTCTTGTCTCTCTCTCTCGCTCTCTCTCTGTCTGCCTCTCCATCTCTGCCTCATCTCCTGCTTCTATTTCTCTCTCCTCACCCCCACGGGCTCTCCACACTCAATACCATCATCCCATTTCATTTTCCTCTCCCTTTCTCCTTCTATCCCCTGCTTTTCTTCCCCGGCTTCCTCTGTAGACGTTCAAACAAATGCTCACATAACCAACACCCCCTCCTGATCCGTGACCCTGGGGGGCCCTTCCTAGTCCTGGTTGCCACGGCATCCGTGGTAAACAAATACAGCCACTGCTGTCTTCCTAAAATAGGACGTGACACAGATTTGTTTTGCCTCCGTTGCTTTGACTTCCTTTATTATCCTGAAAACACATTTTATGCATGATCGTTCAAAGCCAGTTTCTTGGGGACTGAGTTTAGGAGCTGGGTCACATATATCAAACAGAGGTTCTCAACTCTTTACAGGACTAGCCCTCCAGGAGAGAATTTCTCTCTCTCTCTCTCTCTTTCTCTCTCTTTCTCTCCTCATATCTCTCTCTCTCTCTCTTTCTCTCCTCATATCTCTCTCTCTCTCTTTCTCTGTGTGTGTATTAGTATTCAATTATAAGCATTCCAGGAGGGAGGAGACCTTGTGGAATCTGGTGGGTGAAAATTATAAGGGGTTGGGGGGCTGGAGCGATAGCACAGCGGGTAGGGCATTTGCCTTGCGAGTGGCCTGACCAGGGTTCGATTCCAAGCATCCCATATGGTTCCCTGAGCACCACCAGGAGTAATTCTTGAGTGTAAAGCCAGAAGGAACCCCTGTGCGTCACCTGGTGTGACCCAAAACACACACACATACACACACACACAAGAAAATGATAAGGGTGCTATCAACCCCCTACTGGGTGCTGCATTGATCTTTCCCAGAGAAGGTTTCAAATATCTTTTTTTTTTATTAGTGAGACATCATGAGGTACAGTTGTAGACTTACAAATTTTTGTGCTTGGGTTTCAATTATACAGTGATCAAATACCCATCCCTCCACCAGTGCCCATCCTCCATCACCACGGGTCCCAGTATCCCTCCCACCCTCATCCCCCCATCCCACCCTGCCTCTGTGGCAGGGCATTCCCTTTTGTTCTATCTCTCTTATTGGGTGTTGTGGTTAGGAAAGACGAAGTCATGAAATTCACAGACAAGTGGTAACACATGGAAAGTATCATGTTAAGCGCAATGACTCAGAAAGAGAGGGATAGACATAGAAAGATTGCATTCATCTGGGGAACATAAAGTCACAAAATAGGAGACTAACACCCAAGAATGGCCAAAATTGGTACTAGGATTTTACTCCATGGCTTGGAGGCCAGCCACTCAAATATCTTTATGTCCTTGTTGTTGTTTGGTGTTGTCTTCCTGTCTTCCTGGCCACACCCAGCTGTGCTCAAGGCTTCCTGAGGGCTCTGCATTCTCTTCTTGGCTCTGGGAACCACATAGAATAAAGGCAATGGGAGTCAACTTCACCGTATCTAAGAAAAGGATGCTACTCTCTGCACTGCGTCCACCTCTGGTTCCACATATCGGAAGGATGATTCTACATTTACCAATTCCGAATCCCCCCGACAGGTATGTGTCCGCTAGATTCCACACTGCATTCTCACACGCCCGCAGTTAATTGCCCATCAAGTCCATTCCTGTGATACAACTGGGTCTTGGCTGACGTTGAGGGACTTCTTCTCTAAAGAGCACCTGGGGACCAGATCAACAAAAGTTGATGCAAGGGAAGCCTGTTTGCATTCATCCATGCCGACATCTGTGCTTCTCATTGTTGGTGTGTTTTTTTCTCATGTGTGGGGTGGCGGGGGTGAGGGTTGAACTTTGAGATGATTTCTACAGAGAAATCAGAATTCAGACTCAGAGCTTATCTGAAAGGACGCACACCCCATGTTTCTTGGCTGGGTACCAAACGCAATATTCCTTCGTTGTCTTGCCTCTCAAGAACTCATTTTTCTGGGGGGTCAGAGGACCAAGGAACAATCCACAACAAACTTCGAACTGAAGATCTTTCAAGAGGCCCCCAAGGTTTCTTGATACCTTTGACCTCAGGTCCTGGAAGGGAGAAATTAGTTGCTCAGAAGTCCAAAGATGGAACCTTGGAAACAGAGAATTTCACTTCTCTGTTCACGGAAGTCTCACAAGTTAATTTCAGGAAACTGGTGCATGGCTAAAGGTTGGGGTAAATTTTATGCAGCCTTTATATTTTATTTATTTATTTATACTTATTTCTTTATTCTATTTTTAATTTTTAATGAATTAGCGTGAGGTACCATTTTAGACTTACGGACTTTGGTGATTACATTTCAGTCATACAATGATCGAGCACCCATCCCTCTACCAGTGCCCATTGTCCACCACCAAGGTCCCCAGTATCCCTCCCGTCACCCCCACCTCACCCCACCCCCTGCCTCTGTGGCAGACACATTCCATCTTACCCTCTCTCTCTCCTTTTGTGTGTTATGGTTTGCAATACAGGTACTTCGTGACTATCATGTTTGGTTCATACGTCTACTTTGAGCATGCATCTCCCATCCCTACCGAGCCCTCCAAGCATTGCATCATTTACTTGGTGGTCCCTTCTCTATCTCAGCTGCCTTTCCCCCCAGCTCATGAGGCAGACTTCCAAGCCATGGAGCAATCCTCCTGACCATCGTATGTACTGTTCTTGGATGTCAGTCTCGTGTTATGTTATTCTATATCCCACAAATGAGTGCACTCCTCCTATGTCTGTCTCTCTCTTTCTGACCCATTTCACTTAGCATGATACTCTCCATGTCGATCCACTTATATGCAAATTTCACGACTTCATCTTTTCTAACAGCTGCGTAGTGTTCCATTGTGTAGATGGACCAAAGTTTCTTTAACTCATCGTCTGTTTTTGGCCACTCGGCTTTGTTCCAGATTTTGGCAGCATATATATATATATATATATATATATATATATATATATATATATAGCTTTTTGGGTCACACCAGCAATGCACAGGGCTTACTCCTGGCTCTGCATTCAGGAGTTACTCCTGGTGGTGGTCAGGGGACCCTATGGGATGCTGGGAATCGAACCTAGTTTGGCTGTGTGCAAGGCAAACACCCTACCCGCTGTGCTATCTGTCCAGCCCCACCCCCCGCCTTTATATTTTTTTTAAAAGGATGCTTCTGGGGCTAGATTGATAGTACAGCAGGTAGAGTGCTTGATCTTGCACATGACGGGTTCAGGTTTGATCCTCAGCATCCCACATGGTCCCCTGAGCCCGCCAAGACTGATTCCTGTGTGCAGAGCTAGGAGAAAGCCCCAAGCATCATCAGGAGTGACCCAAAAAACAAACAAAAAGACAAAGTAAAAAAGACATACGCCATTTCTATTTAATACCGTCACGCATCCCTTTGCAGTGTATATGTTCACACAAAAGTTACGTCTCTGACTGAGCCATAGTTCTTTTTCTCCCTCTCCAGAGATGACAGAGATAGAGATTGGTGTATTTTGCATATTAGAGATAGAATTGGTGTATTTTGCACCTTAGTGCAGGTCCTGATGGGACTCCCGTGGAAAGTCCCCACAGGGAAAAGCTAATTTTACTGGAATTAATTTTCAATAAGAACGTATTGAGTGACAACTTATGCTTGTTCTATTGAACTGGAGAATGAGAACAAAGAGAAATTCGCTGTGGGGCACATGCTCTTCGTTCAAAAGTAGAATCTATGGATCACATTTGTCAGGTACTTGAAGACGCCGGAAGAGAGTGGGTGATTATCAAGCCTAAGAAACATCTTGGTGAGGCTGGAGTGATAGCACAGCGGGGAGGGCGTTTGCCTTGCATGAGGATGGCCCCGGTTTGATTTCTGGCATCCCATATGGTCCTCTGAGCATCTCCAGGAGTAATTGCTGACTACATGAGCTAGGAGTAACCCCTGAGCATCGCTGGGTGTGACCCAAAAAGCAAAAGTAACCAAACAACCAAAAAGAAACATCTCGGTGATATCGATGCCTAGCACATGTATTTTTTTAATTTTTTTTTTATTAGTGAAACACCATGAGGTACAGTTGTAGACTTACAAATTTTTGTGCTTGGGTTTCCGTTGTACAATGATCGAGTACCCATCCCTCCACCAGTGCCCATTTCCCACCACCACGGGTCCCAGTATCCCTCCCACCCCCCATCCCCCCATCCCACCCTGCCTCTGTGGCATGGCACTCCCCTTTTGTTCTCTCTCTCCTTTTGGGTGTTGTGGCCTGCAAAAGAGGCATCGAGTGACAACATGTTCGGTCTAGAGTCTAGTCTCAGCATGCTTCTCCCATCCTGGGGGGATCCTTCCAATACCCCACATTTGGTGCTCCCTTCTACATCTGGGATGCCTTTGCCCCTAGAGTAGCACATGTATTTTAATAATACACTGTAGTCTTGGGCTGGAGCGATATCACAGCGGTAGGGCATTTGCCTTGCACGCAGCTGGCCCGGCCAAGCAGGGTTCCATTCCTCCGCCCCTCTTGGAGAGCCCAGCAAGCTACCAAGAATATCTCGCCCGCATGGCAAAGCCTGGCAAGCTACCCATGGCATCTTCGAGATGCCAAACACAGTAAGAACAAGTCTCACGATGGAGATGTTACTGGGCCTGCTTGAACAAATCAATGAACAACGGGAAGACCGTCACCATGACTGTAGTCTTATGCTGTAGAATTCCAGACCCCCTGCATGCCGACCCCCAGGATAAGAATTCTTAAAATCCAATCTCCTGACTACCTTCACATATTCAATCCCATACTATTAACTATAGCTGACACAGCACCTTTATGATTTCTAAAGTTTAGACTTTTCATACGCATCTTTTAACGCTTTGTATTATTTCATTGACTTAGGGCTGTCATTGGACGTTCACGTTATCCAAGACTGGATAAACTAGTCATCTGGTTCATCATTTGTGGACTGAAACATTTGCGCAGCAGAACAAATGAAAACAGAAAACAGCATAGCAGAAACCTATTATAAGCTTATATCAACAATAGGATTTTCAACCTTGATCTGAGATAAGTTCAAATGGTACAATCATTCTATTTTTTCCAAGTTGGAGTCATTTTTAATGTCGCTTTTAAAACATTTTATTTATTTATTTATTTTGTCACTGTGCTTTTTATTTATTCATTTTGTTGTGCAAAAACCCACCTCCACCACCTTCAGTGTGCCTAGGACTATCCAACACTGTATTTTGAATGCCTCTGAGCATTCATTTTTCTATTGTGATCTAGATGTCTTAAAGTGTCTTAACTCATCAGAATTAATCGTCTGTCGTTTCCTATCAGGCTAAATTATATTTAAAGATGATAACATTTTTAATAAAAAAGAAGTCTCTTCAGAAAGGACTAACATCTTAAATCAGTCCTTCATTTATCTCTGTCCCCCAATTTGATACTCTTAATTATACAGAAAGGATGAGACAGGCTGATAATTTCGATCACCTCTCAAAACGAATGCTTCAAACAAGTTCTTCCTCCAGAAAGGCGCAGAGGAAAGAATGACAGTTAATAAAGTGTGTCTGGAGCGCAGACTGTGGAATCGGTAGGAAAAAAATGATACCAACGAACGTCTTTTCTGGCCCCTGTGAACGGTATTATCTAAGTGTTAGGCAAAATTGGTTGATCAAGAGGTCGAGCGGGAGGCAATGATTGATCACTTATAGGGCACATCGCATGACTAATCGGAAGGGGACCATAATCCATCTGCAACTCGAAGGAGTAACGGAGAAGAGGTGATAAACAGATGTAGCACTGTAGCACTGTCCTCCCGTTGTTCATCGATTTGCTCAAGCGGGTCCAGTAACGTCTCCATTGTGGGACTTGTTACTGTGTTTGGCATATTGAATATGTCATGGGTAGCTTGCCGGGCTTTGCCGTGAGGGTGAGATACTCTCAGTAGCTTACCGAGCTCTCCGAGAGGGGCAGGAGAATCAAAACCAGGTCGGCAGGGTTGGCTATGTGCAAGGCAAACTCCCTACTACTGTGCTATCGCTCCAGCCTGATAAAGAGACGAAGAACGCTTAATTGGGCCACACCAGTAGCCCTCTTGCATGTCCCACCAGTGTTGAAGACCCAGTGTGGTACCCCTGAGACCGTCCCTCAAGTTGGAGACAAGAAGAACGTGTGACGGAGGAGCTAGCATAGGACACAGCGTTCCTCCCGATGGTACGCCAGAGAGACAAAGAACAGAATCTCACCCAGGAAGAGATGGGAAGTGGTCACTCCGGTCTCTGAGAGCACAAGGTTTGAACTGTAGGAGTTGTAAGGTCCAGCGTGGTATGAAGGATGTGGACTGACAGCTGAGAAGAAGTGGAAGGAGAGAACAGGCACACATTCAAAAAAATAGGAATAACCAGTGCTGGCATGCATACAGGGAGAAAGGGTTTCTCGTTCATTGCTGGTGGGATGCTGACTGGTTCAGCCTTTTTGGAAAACAATCTGGACATCCCTCAAAAATCTAAAAATTGAGTTCTTGTTTAACCCAATAATACCCCCCCCACCCCGGATCCCTAAAACACACCACAGAAACGCCATCTGAACTCCGAAGTTCACTGCAGCACTATTCAGGATAGCCAGGATCTGGAAGCAACCCGACTCCCCGAGAACAGATGAATGGAGAAAGAAAGTATGGCATATCTACACAATGGAATACAATGCAGCTGTTAAGAAAAATGAAGTCATGAAATTTGACTGCTAATGAATGGATATGGAGAGTGTCATGCTGAGTGGAATGAGTCAGAAGGAGAGGGACAGGCACAGAATGACTGTACTCAATTTGTGATATGTCACTGTCGTCCCGTTGTTCAATCGATTTGCTTCAGGGGGCCCAGTAACGTCTCCATTTTTTTTGAGACTTGTTGTTACTGTGTTTGGCATATTGAATACGTCATGGGTGGCTTGCCAGGCTTTGCCATGCTGGCAAGATACTCTCGGTAGCTTGCCGGGCTCTCCGAGAGGGACGGAGGAATGTGGTATGTATATAATAAAGTAGTAGTAGACTAATATCCAAGGCCAGGGGAAACAAGGGCTAGGACGACTGGTCAATGGTTGGAATCTACCACAAGGTGTGTGTGTGTGTGTGTGTGTGACTGAGGGTAGGTAAGATAGACAAGGGACCAGTGTGACGATAATAGATGGGAAGGATCACACTGGACAAGAACTGAGTGTTGAAAGTAGGGAAAGGGATTTACATGTTAACCTTTTCAGTATCTGTATTGCAAACCAGAATTCCCAAAAGGAAAGAGATAGGGAAGAGGAAGAGAGAGAGACAGAGAGAGACAGAGACAGAGAGACAGAGTCAGAGAGACAGAGAAGGCAGAGACAGAAAGACAGAGAGAACAGACAGAGACAGGCAGGGACATAGAGACAGAGAGAGAGACAGAGACAGAGAGACAGAGTCAGAGAGACAGAGAGAAAAGAGACAGATATAGAGAAACAGAAACAGAGAGAACAGAGACAGGCAGAGACAGAGAGACAGAGAGAGACAGAGTCAGAGAGAAAGAGAAGGCAGAGACAGAGAGACAGAGAGCGACAGAGATAGAGACAGAGAACAGAGAGAGAGAGACAGAGAGACAGAGTCAGAGAGACAGAGAGAACAGAGACAAAGATAGAGAGACAGAAACAGAGAGTCAGAGAGACAGAGACAGGCAGAGACAGAGAGGACAGAGAGAGACAGAGTCAGAGAGACAGAGAAGGCAGAGACAGAGAGACAGAGAGAACAGACAGAGACAGGCAGAGGCAGAGAGACAGAGAGAGACAGAGTCAGAGAGACAGAGTCAGAGAGACAGAGAGAACAGAGACAAAGATAGAGAGACAGAAACTGAGAGAACAGAGACAGAGACAGGCAGAGACAGAGAGACAGAGAGAGACAGAGATAGAGAGACAGAGACAGAGACACAGAGAGACAGAGTCAGAGAGACAGAGAGAACAGAGACAGAGACAGGCAGAGACAGAGACTTAGAGAGAGAGGTGCCTCCCATGAGAGGTGGAGGGGTTGGGGGTGATGGGAGGGACCCTGGGGACACTGGGTGTTGGGAAATGTGCCCTAGAGGAGGGCGGGGTGTTGGAACACTGTGTGACTGAAACCCAATCATGAAGAGCTTTGTAAGTGTTAATCTCATGGTGATCCGTTAAAAAAAAAAAACCCTCATTATATAAATAAACTAAGGAATAAGAGTTGGAAGCTCCTTATTGCATGGACAAGTGTAGAAAGCAGCGTGAACTGTGTCTCCTGGATGGGCATTTGACAAACAGGTGGGCAGATGATCATACCAACACCCAGAAATCAAAAACATGCATCCAGGCAGATGACAGATCTGTAGGGACACAAAACCAACCGGGAGAAAGTTTGTGGCATTATCAGCAGAAGGAACGTTTCCATCCAGAAAGAGATTGTTCTTTCTTGCTCTCAGTTAACTGAATATCGAAATTCAGGACCCTTCTCCGGGGAAAGCTCTGCATCTCTGTAAGAAGACGGGAGTGCACCATTGCAAGGCCTTGTCCGGGATTCTGGGTCCACCTGAAAGTTAGTCCACTCTGGTATTTTTAGACACTCTGGCATGCATGGCTCATGGCTTGGAAGAGAGACACAGGCAGGGGTTGGAGCGATAGCACAGCAGGGAGGGCATTTGCCTTGCACGCGGCTGACCCGAGTTCAATTCCCAGCATCCCACAGGGTCCCCTGAGAACCGCCAGAAGTGATTCCTGAGTGCAGTCAGGAGTCAGCTTTGATCATTGCTGGGTGTGACCCCAAAAGAAAAAAGAAAGGAAAGGAAGTAAGGAAGGGAGGGAGGGAGGGGGGAAAGGAGGAAGGAAGGAGGAGGGAGGGAAGGAGGAAGGAAGGAAGGAAGGAAGGAGGGAGGGAAGGAAGGAGGGAGGGAGGGAGGGAGGGAGGGAGGAGAGGTAGGGAAGAGGAAAGGAAGGAAGAAATTTGAGGGACGGAAGAAAGAGAGAAGGAAGGAAGGAAAGAGGAAGGAAGGGAGGAAGGAAGGAAGGAAGGAAGGAAGGAAGGAAGGAAGGAAGGAAGGAAGGAAAAGAAAGAAGGAGGAAGGGAGGGAGGAGAGAAGGAGGAAGGAAGGAAGGAAGGAAGGAAGGAAGGAAGGAGGAAAGGAAGGAGGAAAGGAAGGAAGGAGGGAAAGGAGGGACGAGAGAAGGAGAGAAGGAAGGAAGGAAGGAAGGAAGGAAGGAAGGAAGGAGGAGGAGGAGGGAGGAGAGAAGGAGGAAGGAAGGAAGGAAGGAAGGAGGAGGAAGGGAGGGAGGAAGGAGGAAAGGGAAGGAGGAAAGGAAGGAAGGAGGAAGGGGAGGGACGAGAGAAGGAGGAAGGAAGGAAGGAAGGAAGGAAGGAAGGAAGGAAGAAGGAAGGAGGAAGGGAGGGGAGGGAGGAGGGGAGGGAGGAGGGAAGGAAGGAAGAAAATTGAGGGACGGAAGAGGGAAGGAAAGGAAGGAAGGAAGGAAGGGAAGGAAGGAAGGAAGGAAGGAAGGAAGGAAGGAAGGAAGGAAGGAAGTGGGCTGGGTAGGGAGGGCATTTGCCTGGCATGTGGCAGACCGGGGTTCGATTCCCGGCATCCCGTAGGGTCCCCCGAGCACCGCCAGGGGTAATTCCTGAGTGCAGAGCCAGGAGTGACCCCTGTGCATCGCCGGGTGTGACCCAAGAAGAAAGAGAGAGAGAGAGAGAGAGAGAGAGAGAGAGAGAGAGAGAGAGAGAGAGAATCAGACAGTGAACCCTCTGCAGCACAGCACAGCTGCTTTGAAAATGATCCAGAGGGTCCCAACATAATTCTGGTGAGATTCCCGGCTTTTAGGGCACATGGGATTCTTACGCTTGATTTTACTGTGCTTCCCTGCTTCGGGTGTATGTCAGACGATGAGGCAGACGAGAAGAGAAAACCCCACCCAGGAAACCGCCCATACTTCAAATCTCCTGTTCCGAGGGTGTATTTTTAACCGGTGGCATCTGGACACACCATATGCCCGATGCCCTCCAGTTTTGCCACGGTGGTGGGAAGGAAAGTGACCGTTTGGAGAGCTGATTAAGGATTAAAGAGCAGCTCTCAACATGCATATGTTCACAAGCGTCCTCGCAATAAAGCAAAAAATTAGAAGCAAGATGTGGTGTCCAAAAACAAAACTCCTCTTCCTGAACCATCTCCATCCACTGACCTAAAACAAGCAAGTCATATTTTATTTTTATTTATTAGTTTTCGCTTTTTGGGTCACACCCGGCGATGCTCAGGGGTTCCTCCTGGCTCTGCGCTCAGGAATGACCCCTGGCGGTGCTCAGGGGACCATATGGGATGCTGGGAATCGAACCCGGGTCGGTCACGTGCAAGGCCAATGCCCTACCCGCTGTGCTATTGCTCCAGCCCCAAGCAAGTCATATTTTAACCCAACAATTCACTTTTTTCATTCCAGGAGAAAAGAATTGGATGATCGATGTGTGTGTGTGTGGGGGGGTTGGGGGCAGAAAAATATTATTATTATGAATTTTTTGGCTTTTTAGGTCACACGTGGAGATGCTCAGGGGGTTACTCCTGGCTCTGCACTCAGGAATGACTCCTGGCGGTGCTCGGGGGACCCTATGGGATGCTGGGAATCGAACCCGGGTCGGCCGCGTGCGAGGCAAACGCCCTACCCTCTGTGGTATTGCTCCAGCCCCAAGCAAGTCATATTTTAACCCAACAATTCCTTTTTCTTTTCATTCAAGGAGAAAAGAAATTGGATGATGGATGTTTGTGTTGGGGGGGAGGGTGGGGGCAGAAAAATATTATTATTATGAATTTTTTGGCTTTTTGGGTCACACCTGGTGATGCTCAGGGGTTACTCCTGGCTCTGCACTCAGGAATGACTCCTGGAGGTGCTCAGGGGACCCTATGGGATGCTGGGAATCGAACCCGGGTCGGCCGCGTGCAAGGCAAACGCCCAACCCGCTGTGCTATCGCTCCAGCCCCAGAAAAATATTATTACAGGAAATATGATTTCCAGGGGAGGAGTTGGTAGAGAAAATGCAGATGAAATGAAGCTGGTGCTATTTCATACTTCAAGGAAATCAACGCCTCATGCAGAAGGTCCTTACGCGTTGTGAGAAATTGTCTTTCTCAAGCCGTATTTATTGTGTTCTCCGAGCAAGTAGAAATTATGGAAACTGCTCTTGCTTATGCTAGAAATCACAGCTCAAAGATCAGCTTAGAGAAGAAAGCAAAATCCTGACTGTGAAAACATGGGATGAAAAGCAAACGAGAAGAAATTCCCAATTTTAGGGTCTTTACCAACCATTCTCTGCCTGGGCCCAGGTCATCTATAAACGGTTGACATTATTTTTTTTTTATGTGTGATGTGATTTTTGTGCGATGCAGTTTGTGATATAATTGTGTGATGTAATTGTTGATGTGAGGGGATTCGTAATATAATTGTAAAATCTATTTAAAAAATTGAATTAGAGATGGGATGACAGGTACATGACGGAAATAAAGGAAGATTTCTCTATTCTGTTAAGTGTCACTTCTTGGAAGCATGGATACATATTCTTACACGTCTATACATGCATGTATGTCCTGTACACATATGTCCTACCTGCATACATACATACATATACACACATATAGTTAATATTTACATGTTTGCAGACACACGCACAAATGGTAAAGGTCTTTGGATTTGTGAATGTCTGATATTCCTTCGAATACGGTGAGTCTGTACGCCACGAATTAAAAATGTATATATATGTATATTTTTCAATATAAGCTTAGATATTATCTATCTATTCTTCTGCAAATGCTAAGGGACTTTGGATTTGTGAATATCTAATATTCCTTCAAATATGGTGTGTCCATATGCTATGGATTAAAATATATATATATTTAAATATATGTTTATATAGTATCTATCTATCTATGTTTATCTCCTGCAAATGGTAAAAGTCTCTGGAATTGTGAATGTAGGATATTTATTCAAATATGGTGTGTCCGTATGCCATGAATTAAAAATATATTATGTATTTTAATCTGTTTATAGATTGTCTATCTCTATCATCGATCTTGTCCTGCAAATGATAAAGATCTTTGGATTTGGGGATATATAATATTCCTTCAAATAGGGTGAGTCTGTATGCCAAGAATTAAAAATTATATCTGTTTTAATAGAAGTTTATATTTTATCTCTCCATCTATCCTTCTGCAAATGGTAAAGGTCTTTGGATTTGTGAATATCTGGTTTTCCTTCCAAATGGTGTGTTCATATGCTATGGATTAAAATATATATATATTTTAACATATGTTTATATATTATCTATCTATATCTCTTGCAAATGGCAAAGGTCTTTGGGTTTGTGGATATAGGATATTTCTTCAAATATGGTGTGTCTATGTGCCATGAATTTAAAAAATATATATTTTTAATAGAAGTCTATATATGTGTTTAAGATATACATATAAATATGTATAATATATATAAAATATAATATATAAAATCTATAAGTCTATATTTTTAAAATAAATCACTGTCCTTCTGCAAATGGTAAGAGTCTTTGGATTTGCGAATATCTGATGTTCCTTCAAAATGTTGTGTCTGTATGCTATGGATTAAAAATACATTTTTAATATATGTTGATAGATTATCTATCTGCATATCTATGTATATATGTATATTTCCTGCAAATGGTAAAGGTCTTTGGATTTGTGGATATGGGATATTCCTTCAAACTGTGCTTGTTTCACAAAAGTAGACAGAGACGCCAGGAACGAATCAGCGAATCATTCCCATCGAGTTTTCTGTGGTCCCCATCACTGGTACCCAGGACATGTCTCGGGAGGAATTTAAGTCACCTCCAGTAGTACGGCAGAGAAGACTTCCTGTAGATCCTTTGAAACTTGATCTGTGACTCATCGCTGAGAAAACCGTTGCGGGTGAGAACGACATTCTAGGTGCAACAGAAGACCAACAGATTCTTCAAACTGAGCCAGGATGAGAGAGTGAATGTCCCTGATGTCATCCACGTACGTTGGATATTGACTCAAAGTGTTTTAGGCTCCATCTTTTCCTCCTTTCCAAGGGAAGCTTACAGTGCTCTTATGAGCATCCCGAATTCCCCTGAGTTTATCATCCTTAACCTTTCCTTTGGGCTTTCACCTCTCATTGTCAAAAATTCCCAAGTCAGTCTTGCTTTCTTCTAAGTCAAAGCTTTGGGGAACTCTGGACTTTGTATTGGTAGTGAATTGTTTGCTGTTTCTACTTCCTCTAGGACCTTTTCATATTTCACTCAAGAGCAATGTTCTTTGCTTGAACAGAGAACCACCGTTAAATGCTGTGCCCCTGGCATGTGGGTGTTGATTGGGCGTTTCCTGGGCATCTGTCGTAATTATTCGACTTAGACTCTTCGGTTGCCGTAGTTTCTAACACCCCCAGAAAATGGAAATGGTGTGACTTTCTACTTTATTTTTTTTGCAACTTTAAGAATAAATTTATTTATTTATTTTTAATTTTTATTAGTGAGACATCATGAGGTACTGTTTCAAATGTTTGTGCTTGGGTTTCAATTATACAATGATCGAGTACCCATCCCTCCACCAGAGCCCATTTCCCACCACCACGGATCCCAGTATCCCTCCCACCCCCCATGCCCCCCATCCCACACTGCCTCTGTGGCAGAGCTTATTGGATCACCTTGAGACACAGTTACAAACTTGTACGATTACGTTTTGGTCAAACAATGCCTGCGCACCCATCCCTCCACCTGTACCCATTTTCCACCACCATTGTTCCCAGTATCCCACCCACCACCCCCACCCCACCCCACTCCCTGCCTCTGTGGCAGGTACCATCCTTCGTTCTCTCTCTCATTTGGGGCATAATGATTTGCAATACAGATACTGAAAAGTTATCGTGTTTGGTCCTTGGTCGACTTTCAGCACACATCTCCCATCCTGGGCGATGCTTCCAACCGTCATTTACTTAGTGATTCCTTCTCCATCCCAACTGCCTTTTCCCCCGACACATAGGGTCAGCTTCCAAACCACGGTGTGACCCTTCTGGCCTTTATCTCTACTGTCATAAGGTGTTAGTCTCATATTATGATATTTTATATTCGACGAATGAGTGCAGTCCTTCTATGTCTGTCCCTCTCTCTCTGACTCATTTCACCTAGCATGATACTCTCCATGACCATCAACTTAATCTGTAAATTTTATAATTTCATCTCTCCTAACAGCTGTATAGTATTCCATTGTGTAGATGTCCCAGAGTTTCTTCAACCAGTCATCTGTTCTCAGACACTCGTTTTGTTTTTTTTGTATTTTTTTCCAGATTCTGGCTATTATAAACTGTGCTGCAATAAACACACAAATGCAGATGTCATTTCTACTGTATTTTTTTTTTGCATCTCTGGGATATATTCCCAAGAGTGCTTATTGCTGGGTCTTATGGAAGCTCAGTTTCTAGTTTTTGGAGGAATGTCTGTATAGTTTTCCAAAAAAGGCTGGACCAGTTGGCATTTCCTACTTTAAAGCTTGCTGATTTGCTGTGTGAAGCAATCCAGTCTCTGTGCTCCACACACCAACTGAATCCTGATGTGCTCACTATACATCCTCAATGTCCCTGACAACTTAAAACAACATCTCCCCTCTGGAGATCTGGACGGGGACGGGGCAGTAATTCTGCACTGAAAGCACCTGTGTGGTCATTGATAGTTCTTCAGGAGACCCTAGAGCTTGGACAGGCCATGAGATGCTTGTCTGTCTCTTACTATGTTAGTGTCAGTCTCTGCAATTGACCCCTCCAGGACCAAGGTCGAAGATGCCCATCCCGTTTGCAGTAGACGCAGGTTGAGTCTGCCTGCCCAGTCCCGGGTGGACAGCAATATTCTCCAGTGTTGGCTAGTAGACCAGAGTAGAAGCTCATTGAGTGGTACCCAACTTAACTTTCTGACATGGTCACCAAATACGTCATCTGGGCATTGGGTGATTTTTTAAAATTTTTAATTAAAATTAAATTAAATTTTAATTAATTTTAAATTACATTAAATTAAAATTTAATTTTAATTAATTTAAAATTACACGGCGCCATGTAATCCCATCAATGGCCAAGACCCAGAGACTACAAAACTCAGCTCCCGGAAGAGAACAGCTCAGAGTCACCTTCCCCCGTGCCTGGCTGTCCTCACCAGGGCCCCTTGGAGGGGGGTGGGTTGAGTTTCCCTCCCCGCCCCGAGCAGAGCTCCGGCAGCCGAAGACCTCCAGGACCAGCCACCACCATGCTGAGACCACTCTCCACACTCATGAAGGTACCGGCAGAGGAACAAAGGCATGCGGGTCCTGGGGCTGAGATCTCCAAGCCTACTCTGACCATCCTCCACCCAGATCCTCCATCTTTCAGTAGGCAGGGTTCACACCCACCAACTGGCCCCGTGGCGCTGTGTAATCCCATCAACGGCCAAGACCCAGAGACTATAAAACCCAGCTCCCGGAAGACATCTTATTATCTCATTCTTACTTTGGACAACCTGGCAGGCTACTGAATGTAAGCTGCCCACACAGCAGAGTCTGGCAAACTCCCCGTGGCGTACCCAATATGCCAAATACCAGTAACAATGATGGGTCTCATTCTCCTAACCCTGAAAGGGCTTTGACTATGGCACTTTTAAAATCTCAGGGCTAGGGTGAAGGAGACGTTACTGGTGCCTTCTCGAGGCAATCGACAAACAATAGGATGATCGTGATCATGATGGCTCTTGGCAGATGCCCCACAGTAAGTGTGGCTCAGAGGATTGTAAGCTCGACCTCTTGAACGATCTCTTGAGTCTGCAATGAGATTTTCCAAGTTCAGGTGTTCTTGCAGATGATGGGAGCTCCATGTCTGCATTTTGGGACAGCTGAGTGTCAACGTAGAGCCCAAGGGAAGAAGAAAGAACGTGTTTCCTTCCTGTTTAGAAAGGGACATATTTCTCCGAGGTGAGTGCTATTTTGAGCCCTGGATTTTGCTTCCTAATGAGACCCATGGTTTCTGTTTATATCTTACTAAATATAATGAAGGCACCACGGGAATATAATGAAACCAGCGCAGAAAATATTTTGTCGCTGGTGGTGTGTCGCAGTTACTTTATTCCTGAGATCCTTCTTGGGGTTCTTTGGGGGCATGCTATTAAAAATATCTCTGCAAGATGCTCAGCTGCCGAGGGCACTAGACCCAACAGAAGTTGTTAATTTCTTGCTGTTCTCATCGTTGGTTAACCCCACTCAAGGTTGTGCTAATTAATCAGGACCTGTCTCCTGTATCTTTTGAAATAGCTGGTCCCCAGACAATATGTTTTCTCTCCTCCTTCTATTCCTCCTCCCCCTCCTCCTCCTTCTCTTCCTTTCCTCCTCTTCTCCTTCTTCTCCTTCTCCTTCTCCTTCTTCTTCCTCTTCTTCTTCCTCCTCCTCCTCTTCTTCTCCTTCTTCTTCTTCCTCCTCCTGTTCTTCCTCTTCTTCCTCTTCTTTTTTCCTCTTCTTCTCCTTCTCCTCCTCCTCCTCCTCCTCCTTCTTCTTCTTCTTCTTCTTCTTCTTCTTCTTCTTCTTCTTCTTCTTCTTCTTTCCCTTCTCCTTTTGCTTCTTCTCCTTCTACTCCTCCTTCTCCTTCTCCTCCTTCTCTTTCTCCTTCTCCTTCTTCTCCTTCTCCTCCTCCTCCTCTTCCTCCTCCTCCTCCTTCTTTTCCTTCTTCTGCTTCTTCTCCTTCTACTCCTTCTCCTCCTTCTCTTTCTCCTTTTCCTTCTTCTTCTTCTTCTTCTTCTTCTTCTCCTTCTACTCCTTCTCCTCCTTCTCTTTCTCCTTTTCCTTCTTCTTCTTCTTCTTCTTCTTCTTCTTCTTCTTCTTCTTCTTCTTCTTCTTCTTCTTCTTCTTCTTCTCCTTCTCCTCCTTCTTCTCTTTCTCTTCCTCCTCCTTCTCCTTCTCTTTCTTTTCCTCCTCCTCCTCCTTCTCCTCCTCCTCCTTCTCTTCCTCCTCCTCCTTCTCTTCCTCCTACTCCTCTTTCTCCTCCTCCTCCTCCTCCCCCTCCTTCTCCTCCTCCTCCTCCTCCTCCTCCTCCTTCTTCTTCTTCTGCTTCGCTTCTTCTTCTTCTTCATTTACACGTTCTTGATTTAAAAGGACACAACCCCAGAGAATAGAACCGGAACATATGCAAACACAAAGTTCACTGCACATTCCCACGAGCTGAAGCGTGTTGGCTGGTCTTGCACCCATGTGACACAGTCCCATTGCAGTGGGAATTGAACACTGATGCAGATGTCTCTCTGTGAGAGACTCGAGGCAGAATCCAATTTGGTCTTAAAGCAGCACAAACGGATTCTCGGTGATAGTTTGTCGGATGTTCTCACTGTGCTCAACAAGTCACAATTGCTCAGAGTGAGGAAGCATGTTCCATGCAGATTGCCACTCGTGTTGGCAAATTAGACGGGTGCAAGTCTTATCAGACAATGGGCCCGTGGGCTGGGAGGCAGGGCTTGCATGAGGAGCTATTCCTGCACCCTGGTTTGGCATCTGCCACTGGGAACTGCCCTATACTGGTCAATGTGAGAGGACCACTCGCACGCCTCAACTTTGTGAGTCCAGAAGCTTCAGAAGCAACAGCCCTCACCCAAAAACGCAGATGCTACAAAGTTCATAGGAACAGAGGTTCAAGTAGATGGGCGTGCAGCAAGCGACCGCTTTCCTGGGGAAATAGTCACGGGACGTCAAGACATCAGTGTGGTAATGGAATACTATGCAGCTGGTAGAAAAGATGAAGTCATGAAAGTTGCATATAAGTGGATCGACATGGAGAGTCTCATGTTAAGTGAAAGAGTCGGAGAGAGAGAGGGACAGACATAGACGGACTGCAGTCATTTGTGGATTATAAAGTAACAAAATGGGAGACTAACACCCAAGGAGCTGGAGCGATAGCACAGCGGTAGGGCGTCTGCCTTGCACGCAGCCAACATGGCCGACCCGAGTTCGATTCCTCCGCCCCTCTCGGAGAGCCCGGCAAGCTACCGAGAGTATTCGATATGCCAGACACAGTAACAACAAAGTCTCCAATGGAGACGTTACTGGGCCCGCTCGAGCAAATCGACGATCAACGGGAGGGCCTTTACCTTTACCTTTACCTTTAACACCCAAGGATAGTAGGGGTAAGGGCCAGGAGGATCCCTCCATGGCTGGGGGAAAAGACAGCTAAGATAGAGAAGGGACCACCAAGTAAAGGATGCTTGGAGGCTTCACTCGGGATGAGAGATGTGTACTGAAAGTAGACTATAGACAGAACATGACGATGGCCACTTAATACCTGTACTGCAAACCATAACGACCAAAAGGAGAAAGAGAGAGAGAGAGAGAGAGAGAGAGAGAGAGAGAGAGAGAGAGAGAGGAAATGTGCCAGCCACAGAGATGGGGGAGGGGGTGGCGGGAGGGAGACTGGGAACTTTGATAGTAGAGAATGGGCACTGATGGAGGGATGGGCACTCGACCATTGTATGTATGACTGAAATGTAATCGCAAAAGTATGTAAGTCTGTAATACTATCTCAGGGTGTTTCATTAAAAAAATGTTTTAAATAAATAAATAGTACTGTCTGTAGTACTGTCCTCCCTTTGTTCATCGATTTGCTCAAGCGAGCCCAGTAACGTCTCCATCGTGGGACTTGTTGTTACTGTGTTTGGCATCTCGAATACGTCACGGGGAGCTTGCCAGGCTTTGCCGTGCGGGCGAGATACTCTAGGTAGCTTGCCGGGCTCTCCAAGAAGGGCGGAGGAATCGAACCCAAAGTAGAGAGAGATTATGGGAAATCATGTCTGTCTTGGAGGCAGGGGGAGGGTGGGAAGGGGGGTTATACCAGGGATATTATTGGTGGGGAATGAGCACTGGTGGAGGGATGGGTGTTGGATCATTGTATGATTGTAACCCAAACTTGAACGCTTATAACTATCCCACGGTGATTCAATAAAATTTAAAAAATAAATAAATAAAGATAAATTGATAAACAGAAAAAAAATAAAATAAAATGCAAATGTCTCCTTACTTTGGACAACCTGGCAGGTTACCAAATGTTACCTGCCCACACGGCAGAATCTGGCAAACTCCCCATGGCATACCCAATATGCCAAATACCAGTAACAAGGATGGGTCTCATTCTCCTAACCCTGAAAGAGCCTTGAATATGGCACTTTAAAAAAAAATCTCAGGGTTAGGACGAAGGAGACATTACTGGGGCCTGCTCGAGGCAATCGACGAACAACAGGATGGTCGTGATCATCGTAATCATGACAAATGTCTCCTACATGAAGCACACACACAAACCCAGAAATGACTTAGACAACAGGGGCTACGGAAAAGAAACATGGAGAATACAGAGAGAGAAATACAAACTGTTCTTCTTCTTTCTTTATTTTTTTTTCCTATTTGGGTCGCACCTGGTGATGCCCAGGGGTTCCTCCTGGCTCTGCACTCAGGAATCACTCCTGGTGGTGCTCGGGGGACCCTATGGGATGCTGGGAATCGAACCCGGGTTGGCCGCATGCAAGGCAAACGCCCTCCCCGCTGTGCTATCGCTCCAGCCCCAAACTGTTCTTTCTTTAAAATTTTTTTTAATTTATTTTTTGCATTTTGGGTCACACCCGGAGATGCACAGGGGTTAGTCCTGGCTCTTCACTCAGGAATGACTCCTGGTGGTGCTCGGGGGACCATGTGGGATGCTGGGAATCGAACCCGGGTCGGCCGCGTGCAAGGCAAACGCCCTCCCTGCTGTGCTATCGCTCCAGCCCCCCAAACTGTTCTTCTAATCCACAAACACCCATGACTCCACATTGAAACTGCAATAAGCTCATTTCTCTCACTTCCCCGCTCTGGGAAGGTTTCCACTTCAGCTTCTGTTTCACAACTTTCCCAGTGACGTGCTTTCCTCAGCTTCCACGAAACGACAACAAGGAACGGTTTGCAGATTTGTAAACGATAATTCCGAATTCACACATCTCCGTCAGACTCAGAATCCCCGCTCCGTGGCTGCTAGGAATTACGCCTATACCTTTGCGAAAAGTTTCCCCACGATTATTCACGATTATTCATCGACATGGAATTTCTTTTGCTTTTTTTCTGGCTTGTTGGGTCACACCAGAGACGCTCAGGGGTTCCTCCTGGCTCGACACCCAGGAATGATTCCTCCTGGCAGTGCTCAGGGGACCATACGGGAGGCTGGGGATTGAACCCAGGTCTGCCGTGTGCAAGGCAAACGCCCTCCCCGCTGTGCTATCGCTCCAGCCCCCTAGTTGAAATATCTTGCTTGATTCACTCAATCGTCTTAGGAAAGAAGTGGGTGTAGCTTGTTCCTTTTATTTATTATTTTTTAAAGTGGTGGTTTAGGAATTTTTTCTATGGAGAATTTGAGCCAAGAGGATGCGGAAAGATTACTAATAAAATTATACAAAAGTTAAAGGAATTAGTAGACGGTTAGAGAGATGAGTCGGTTGGATCCCGGAGCTGACCAGTAGTCAGCCCTGAGCACAGAGCCGGGAGTCAGCCCTGAGCACAGAGCCGGGAGTCAGCCCTGAACACAGAGCCCTGGATACCAACAGGAGAGGTTTCTGTGCACAGAGCCCAGTAGTGAGTCCTGAGCACAGAGCCAGGAGTCAACCCTGAGCACAGAGCCCAGAGTCAGCCCTGAACACAGAGCCAGGAGTCAACCCTGAACACAGAGCCAGGAGTCAGCCCTGAGCACAGAGCCGGGAGTCAGCCCTCAGCACAGAGCCGGGAGTGAGCCCTGAGCACAGAGCCAGGAATCAGCCCTGAGCACAGAGCCAGGAATCAGCCCTGAACACAGAGCCGGGAATCAGCCCTGAGCACAGAGCCAGGAGTCAGCCCTGAGCACAGAGCCGGGAGTGAGCCCTGAGCTCAGAGCCAGGAGTCAGCCCTGAACACAGAGCCGGGAGTCAGCCCTGAACACAGAGCCGGGAGTCAGCCCTGAGCACAGAGCCGGGAGTGAGCCCTGAGCACAGAGCCAGGAGTCAGCCCTGAACACAGAGCCCTGGATACCAACAGGAGAGATTTCTGTGCACAGAGCCCAGTAGTGAGTCCTGAGCACAGAGCCAGGAGTCAACCCTGAGCACAGAGCCAGGAGTCAGCCCTGAACACAGAGCCAGGAGTCAACCCTGAGCACAGAGCCTGGAGTGAGCCCTGAGAACAGAGCCAGGAGTCAGCCCTGAACACAGAGCCCTGGATACCAACAGGAGAGATTTCTGTGCACAGAGCCCAGTAGTGAGTCCTGAGCACAGAGGTAGGAGTAAGCCCTGAGCACAGAGCCGGGAGTGAGCCCTGACCACACAACCAGGAGTGAGTCCTGAGCACAGAGCTAGGAGACGGGTCTGAGCACAGTTAGGAGTGATCCTTGAGTCAGCAGAGCCAGGAGTCAGTGCTGAACACAAATTCATGAGTCACAGAGCCAGGAGTGAGCCAGGAGCACACAGTCAGGAGTCAGTCCTGAGCACAGAGCCAGGAGTGATTTCTGAGCACAGAATCAGGAGTGAACCCTGAACACAGAGCCAGGAGTCAGGCCTGAGCACAGAACCAGGAATCAGCCCTGAGCACAGAACCAGGACTCAACATTGAGCACAGAGCCAAGAGTCAGCCCTAAGCACAGTTATTAGTAATCCCTGAGCACAGAGTCAGGAGTCAGCCATGAGCACAGTTAGAAGCAATCCTTGAGTACAAAGTCAGGAGTCAGTCCTGAGCACTAATTCATGAGTCACAGAGCCAGGAGTCCACCCTGAGCACAGAAGCAGGAGTCAGTCCTGAGCACAGAAGCAGGAGTCATTCCTAAGCACAGACACAGGAGTCATCTCTGACTATAGAGCCAGGAGTTAACCCTGAGCACAGAGCCAGGAGTCAACCCTGAGCACAGAGCCAGGAGTCAGCCCTGAGCACAGAGCCAAGAGTCAGCCCTGGGCACAGAGCCAGGAGTAATCCAGAGTACAGAACCAGGAGTCAGCCTTGAGCACAGAGCCAAGAGTTAGCCCTGAGCACAGAGCCAGGGGTCAGCCCTGAGCACAGAGCCAGGAGTCAGCCCTGAGCACAGAGCCGAGAGTGAGCCCTGAGCACAAAGCCAGGAGTCAGCCTTGAGCACAGAGTCAGGACTCAACCCTGAGCACAGAGTCAGGACTGAACCTTGATCACAGAGCCAGGAGTCAGCCCTGAGCACAGTTAGAAGCAATCCTTGAGTACAGAGTCAGGAGTCAGTCCTGAGCACAGACACAGGAGTCATCTCTGACCATAGAGCCAGGAGTCAGCCCTGAGCTCAGAAGCAGGAGTCAGCCCTGAGCACAGAGTCAGGACTGAATCTTGAGCACAGAGCCAAGAGTCAGCAGTGAACCTTGGGCACAGAGCCAGGAGTCAGCCCTGACCACAGTCATTAGTAATCACTGAGCACAGAGCCAGGAGTCAGCCCTGAGCACAGAGCCAGGAGTAATCCAGAGTACAGAACCAGGAGTCAGCTTTGAGCACAGAGCCAAGAGTTAGCCCTGAGCACAGAGCCAGGAGTCAGCCCTGAGCACAGAAGCAGGAGTCAGTCCTGAGCACAGACACAGGGTCCGTGGGGAGGAATCTGGTTTCTGCGCAGGGGTCAACAAACATCCTGGAGCTGCAAGGACCAGGGCCTTGAGGTCAAGGTTCCCCCCGCATGGACGGAAGCGACCCGATGGCCAAGCGGGGCTCAGGGGTTCCACGGGGCTCGTGTCCCGGGAGCCAAGGAAACTCGGGCATCAAGCGGAATCGGCCACGCGGCCGGGATCCAGGGATCAATCTGGGTCTCGGAATTTCACAGGAACTAAGTCACCCCAACTCATGCCTTGTTTTTTTTCTTTTGTTTTTTGCTTTTTTGGGTCCCACCTGGCGATGCTCAGGGGTCCCTCCTGGCTCTGCACTCAGGAATGCACTCGGGGACCCTAGGGGATGCTGGGAATCGAACCCGGGTTGGCCGTGTCCCAGGCCAACGCCCTCCCCACTGTGCTATCGCTTCAGCCCCATCTCCCTCCCTTCCTTCCTTCCTTCCTTCCTTCCTTCCTTCCTTCCTTCCTTCCTTCCTTCCTTCCTTCCTTCCTTCCCTTTCCTTCCCTTTCCTTTTTTGCTTTTTGGGTCCCACCCGGCAATGCTCAGGGGTTCCTCCTGGATCATGCACTCAGGAATGACTCCTGGCGGTGCTCGGGGGATCCTATGGGATGCTCGGAATCGAACCCGGGTTGGCCGCGTGCCAGGCAAACGCCCTCCCCTCCCTTCCTTCCTTCCTTCCTTCCTTCCTTCCTTCCTTCCTTCCTTCCTTCCTTCCTTCCTTCCTTCCTTCCTTCCCTCTTTGTTTCTTCCTCTCTGTGTTCCTCTTTCTCTCTTTCTTCCTTTCTCTCTCTTTCCCTCTCTTTCTTTCTTTCTTTCTTTCTTTCTTTCTTTCTTTCTTTCTTTCTTTTTCTCTCTCTCTCTTTCTTTCTTTCTTTCTTTCTTTCTTTTTCTCTCTCTCTCTTTCTTTCTTTCTTTCTTTCTTTCTTTCTTTCTTTTTCTCTCTCTCTTTCTTTCTTTCTTTTTCTCTCTCTTTCTTTTTCTCTCTTTCTTTCTTTCTTTCTTTCTTTCTCTCTCTTTCTCTCTTTCTTTCTTCCTTCCTTCCTTCCTTCCTTCCTTCCTTCCTTCCTTCCTTCCTTCCTTCTCTCTTTCTTTTCTTTTCTTTTCTTTTCATTTCTTTTCTTTTCTTTTCTTTTCTTTTCTTTTCTTGTCCCACCCAGCGATGCTCCGGGGTTCCTCCTGGCTCATACACTCAGGAATCAACCCTGGCGGTGTTCAGGGGACCCTATGGGATGCTGGGAATCGAACCCGGGTCGGCCATGTGCAAGGCAAACGTCCTCCCCACTGTGCTATCACTCCAGCCCTAGCTCTGGTTAACTCTTTTTTTTTTTCTTTGTGGATCCCACCCAGCGATGCTCAGGAGTTCCTCCTTGGCTCTGCCCTCAGGAATGACTCCTGGCGGTGCTCGGGGGACCCTATGGGATGCTGGGAATCGAACCCGGGTTGGCTACGTGCAAGGCAAACGCCCTCCACGCTGGGCTATCACTCCAGTCCCACTCATGCATTTTTTTTTAGGCAAAAACGTTGCACACTCAACAGAAGCTTGATGAGGAATCCAAGTCATCCATGTGGGTCTGACCCATTGATTAGATTTCCACCAGGGCTTGATGTGATGTTTGCTACTGGTTTCTCTCTACTCCGGTCTCTTTGTGGGAGATGTTTCCCTCCGGGGAACCAGATTCACTCACCCTCAGAGTGGACAGACCAAATTAATAGCACGAGCATCGCTCTCTGGTTGTGTTAACAACGCCTCCTGGTGCATCTGCGTTCTTGTAAATAGGTCACCGTGCCCTCCCGGGATGCGCATCACGGAGAGAAGCTTCTTAGTCTCTCGTTCATTCGCGTGAGGGATTCTGGGTCCCCCTGCACAGCCAAAATCACTTTTCTGTTTGGAAACTGCCAAATGCAAGGAAGCAAAACAAACAAAGAAAAAGTACTCTGCATCTGTTTCGAATTCTCTCTCTCTCTCTCTCTCTCTCTCTCTCTCTCTCTCTCTCTCTCTCTCTGTCCCTCTGTTAATCTATTGTTTTATGTCTCACTCTTTCTCATTTTTTTTTTGCTTTTTGGGTCACACCCAGGGGTTACTCCTGGTTCATGCACTCAGGGATGACTCCTGGCAGTGCTCGGGGGGACCATATGGGATGCTGGGAATCGAACCCGGGTCCGCCATGTTGGCTGCATGCAAGGCAAATGCCCTACCAGCTATGCTATCACTCCAGCCCCTCTTTCTCATTTCTTACCAGGATTGCAATAGCTTGGTTCTTGGTGATCTCCACCGAACTCCCCACAGCCCAACACGTCAAGGCAGAGGAGCAATCCATCCATCCAAACAAACCCAGTAGCCTCTCGAAGAACATATGTGTTGGGGGTGCAGGGTGCTCTCCTTCCCAGCAAGGCTTCTAGTGCTGAATCAGTCCTGCAGAAGTTCTCAGGTTGAAAGAAAAAAGTGCTTTCATCTCATTCACACTCTCAAAATCCATTTGTTATTTTTTCGTTTGTTTTTTTATTAATTTATTTATTTACGAATTTTTATCGAATCACCATGAGCTACAGTGACAAATCTTTCATGTTTGAGTTTCAGTCATACCATGATGGAACCCCCCATCCCTCCACCCGTGCCCATTCCCCACCACCAATGTCCCCAGTATCCCCCCATCCCATCCCTCCCCCTGCCTCCATGGCAGAAAATCTCCCCCAGACTCTCTCTCGACTTTGGGGCATCATGGTTTGCAATACAGACACTGAGATCAATACAGATCAATACAGATCCAATACCGATCACGTTGGGTCCTTGATCTACTATCAGCACACACTTCCCATCCTGAGCGATTCCTCCCACCCTCACTGACTCAGTGACCCCTTCTCCATCCCAGCTGCCTTCTCCCCCAGCTCAAGAGGCCGACATCCAACCATGGGGCAGTCTTCCTGGCCCCTGTGTCTATTGTCCTTGGGTGTCAGTCTCCTATTACGTTATTTTATATTCCACAAATGAGAACAGTCCTTCTATGTCTGTCCCTCTCCTTCTCAACCATTTCACTTAGCCCGACACTCTCCATGACCATCTAAGCAAATTTCATGACTTCATCTCTCGTCACAGCTGCATAGTATTCCACTGTGTAGATGGACCGAAGTTTCTTGAACCAGTCGTCTGTTCTCGGGCACTCGGGTTGTTTCCAGATTCTGGCCATTGTGAACAGTGTTGCCATGAGCATACAGGTGCAGATGTCATTTCTACTGTGCTTTTTTTTTTTTGCATCCTTGGGATGTGTTACCAGCAGTGTTATCGTGTAGTCATATGGAAACTCAATTTCTAGTTTTTGAAGGAATGTCCAGATTGTTTTCCCAAAAGGCTGGACCAGTTAGCATTCCCACCAACAGTGAAAGAGCGTCCCTTTTCCCCCATAAGCACGCCAACACCGGTTGCTTTTGTTCTTTTAAATATGTGCCAGTCTCTGTACACACTGTTAAAATCTATTCATCCACCCACTTGACTTATCCCTTTTCCAAGTGAGTTTGATAACACACTGTCTGTTTCTGGGATTCGTTTCTCAGATAGATTCATGGCTTGGGAATCTGGCAAAAGCTGCCGTTGATCAATTCTCTTGCAGAACCCGGCAGGCTACCGAGAGTATCCTGCCCGCACGGCAGAGTCTGGCAAACTCCCCGTGGTGTATTCCATGTGCCAAAACCCAGTAACAATGATGGGTCTCATTCCCCTGGCCCTGAAAGGGCCTCGGATGTGGCACTTGCTAAAATCTCAGGGCTAGGACGATGGAGACGTTCCTGGTGCCTGCTTGAGGAAATCAAAGAACAACAGGATGACTGTGATACAGGGATCTATTTGCAACCTTGAAGGACGATCCAAACTTGAGATGCCAAGTGCAACATGCAAACTTGGGGCTGGAGCGACAGTCACGCAGGGATGGGGCCATTTGCCAGGCTTGGTTCCATCCCCGGCATCCCATATGGTCCCCCGAGCACCGTCAGGAGTAATTCCTGAGTGCAGAACCAGGAGCAATCCTTGAGCATCGCCAGATATGATCCAACAAAGAGCCAAAAGGGCTTTGCAAAGACTTGAATACATGAAAAAGTCAAATATATATATATATATATACATATATATATATATATATTTAAAAATCCACCCAAGCTTTAGTTCACAGAGCCAGAAGCGTAGAAACATTTCTGAGAGATGTCTGACGTTATTTCAGGTGCCCTTGGAATGGCAACCAGTGCGGGGTTGGGCACCATGGAGTGGAGTGTCTCTGTCCCTCTGTGGATCTTGGACCATGATTATCTTCTTTGAAAGTGTTCTGGGTTCCACCGTGATAAAAAAAAAAAAACAATAAAATGACTGGACCGCGAGATACTAGAGATCTCTTGTTCTGCACAGTGGGCTTCCTTGTCCTCCACCGCCCAGTTGATGTTGGCGAACGTGTTTTATTTCCTCTCCTGGCGATGCCCCCTGAATTATTAAATTCCAGGACTCGGTTAAAGTCTAAATGTTACGGCCACATGTACAACTGCCTGTCGAAATTGCCTTTCGCTCTCTCTTTTTTTTTTACAGGCTTGCTTGGAAAAATTAGGAAGATTGAATTTTACCTGAAATATTTAGACAGACGTGTTGAAAAGGGAGAAAGGGAAATATTGCTTGACAAAGATATGGCTGGGTCTCCCATGCCGGATTTATGGGAACACAATGGGCTCCATTTCCACAGCGATGATTCATGACTTAGTACATTAAAAAAAAATCAATCCGATAAATGTAATTCAATCATTTTTTTTTTGCAAAGTTACAAGAAGGCCTAAGAGAGAGGCATGGAAATTAATGCATTCAAGTCTTTGCAAAGCCTACTTTATGATAAATTATGTCCTGAATTCATCTAATTTTTTTTCTTCAAGAATGAACATTTCTCGAAGGTGTTCAAAAAAAATGAAGCATTGGTAAAACCTCATGGATTAATTCCAAACGTTGCCTCCTTCTCCCAGGTAATCACAGGAATTGCAAGAGAGATGAATTAGTTAGCAACCTACTTTCTAGTAGAAATTTTAGTACTAGATGTCGGACATGCCTTTATATAACTACGGGATGCTTCTTTTTCTTTCTTTCTTTCTTTCTTTCTTTCTTTCTTTCTTTCTTTCTTTCTTTCTATCTTTCTTTCTTGGGTCACACCTGGCAATGCTCAGGAGTTGCTCCTGGCTTTGCACTCAGGAATTACTCCTGGCGGTACTTGGGGGACCATGTGGGATGCTGGGAATTGAACCTGGGTCGGCCACATGCAAGGCAAATGCCCTACCTGCTGTGTTATCACTCCAGCCCCACTAACCGGATGCTTTATACTCATATGAAACGTGATTAATTCATGGATGGTGTGCAGGCAAAGGTCTCTCTTCCCCCCCGCCCCCACCCTAATTCCCATCCTCAGCTCTGTCTATATGTCATTTGACTTATGATGTTCTTTCTCTTCCATGTAGTGGAAGTCTGATTTATTTTGGTACTCTCTGTTCAGAAATCATAGTTTCTGGTTTTCACAGACTGGGTCAACTAAGTTTCAGATGCTTTTCTGGAAGATGCAAAACCCAAACAAAATAGGTTCAAGTCTCTCAGAGTGACCAAAATGACTGGACCAAAATGACTTTTCTCTTGAAAGCAGATATAGTGATGATGGGCCAGAGAGATGGTACAGTGTCTTGCCCATGGTTTACCTGGATTTCATCCTAGGCATCCCTGAGCACTCCAGGAGTGATCTCTGAGCACCACCATCCCAGACAAACACAATGACAAAGTAGAGATCTTCAGATAGTTCCCCAGCAAGCACCCCAACCTCTGATCCAGAAAATACTTCTTATAGCCTGATCTCCCATTTTGATGATGGGTGAAGACTTCGACTGGAATGGTAGGAAGTGATACACTTGTCTTTCATTGTGGCAAGTTTTTTAATCCCGGTGCACATGGTTTTCTGAGTATTGCAAGGAATGAGCCCTGAGCACAGAGTTAGGGGTAATTCAGCTGTAAGTCAGGGGTGATTCCAACTCCCAAACTCATCTTTTTATTGTGTAGCACACACATATATATGCGTTATGTATATATGCATATACACATATAAATAATGCCAATAAAGACCATTTTTTTGTCTTGAGATTTGATTTCTTTACAATAATAACCTCAGAGAGCCTGGCAAGCTACCGAGAGTATCTCAATATGCCAAACACAGTAACAACAAGTCTCACGATGGAGATGTTACTGGGCCCGCTCAAGCAAATTGATTAACAATGGGAGGACTGTGACCGTGACAATAATAACAATTTTTTTTTAAATTGTGCAGTCTCCTGCCCCCGCGCCTGGCTGTCCTCACTCGCCGGGACCCCTTGGAGGGGAGCGGGTTGAGCTTTCCTCCCCGCCCCAACCAGGGCTCCGGCAGCCGAAGACCTCCAGGACCAGCCACCACCATGCTGAGACCACTCTCCGCACACATGAAGGGACTGGCAGAGGGACAAAGCCACGCGGGTTCCGGGGCCGAGATCTCCAAGCCTACTCGGATTGGGGCCGAGCATCCTCCACCCAGATCCTCCAAATTCCAGTAGGCGGGGGTCACACCCACCACCTGGCCCCCTGGCGCCGTGTAATCCCATCAGCGGCCAAGACTCAGAGACTATAAAAACCAGCTCCCAGTACCAGCCACGCGACATCTTATTATGACATCTTATTATCTCATTCCTACTTTGGACAAACTGGCAGGCTCCCGAATGTAGCCTGCCCACATGGCAGAGTCTGGCAAACTCCCCGTGGCGTACCCAATATGCCAAATACCAGTAACAATGAGGGGTCTCATCCTCCTAAAGAGCCTTAAATATAATCTCAGGGCTAGGATGAAGGAGACGTTACTGGGGCCTGCTCGAGGCAATTGACGAATAACAGGATGATTTGTGATTTTGTGAAAAAAAAATTGTTTTGGTTTACACCCAGTAATGCACAGGAGTTTACTCGTGGCTTTGCACTCAGAAATTATGTCTGGCAGTGCTCTGGGGAACATATAGGATGCTGGGAATTGAACCCGGGTCTTTCGCATGCAAGGCAAACGCCCTACCCGCTGTGCTATCGCTCCAGCCCCCAATAATAACAATTTTTAAGTGAATAGGAAATCCAAATATTTTGTTACATTATTCTTTATGTTTTACTTTAGTTTGATCCATTGGCCAATAAAATGTATTTATTTTTAGATTTAAAAAAAACATTTTTATTAAGGCACCATAATTAACAAAGTAATTCATAGTTGATTTTAGGAATGCAATGGTCCAGCTTAGTACCGTAGAGAAATAACAACCTATTTGTTGATCTTGCATCCTAAAAATTTGCTTAACCTTATTAATTCGAATACTTTTAGTAGATTGCTTATGACTTTATGTATAGATGATAATGTCATCTACAAGAAGAGATTCTTCATTTCTACCTTTATGAATAAGTCCTGTGGCTGTCATAATGCTACGGTGAAAAATGACTCCTGGTTCTCAATTTGATTTTAATACGGGTATTTACCACATTTTTATTTTTGGAAATTATTATGTAAATATGATTTCTCAAACCAAATAATTTATCAGTGACTGAAATATCAATTTCTTAAGAATAAATTATTTATACCTGATCTACTATGCTCAAAACAATTGTCTTATTTTTTCTTTTTTCTGGTTTGTTTTTGGGCCACACCTAGTGATTCTCAAGGGTTTCTCCTGACTCTCTTGCCTTGCCAACCACCAACTCTGGTTTAATCCCCCGCATCCCATATGGTCTCCTGGGCACCACCATTGAGAGTGTTAGCTGAGTGTGAAACCCATAAATTTTGAACTTATTTTTATGCTATTGTAGCTTGGGATAATATTATCCAAGCCCTGTATCAGTGCCTTTTTTTAGGGGGGGGGGTCACACACGGAGATGCACAGGGGTTCCTCTTGGCTCTGCACTCAGGAATCAATCCTGGCGGTGCTTGGGAGACCATATGGGATGCAGAGAATTGAACCCAGGTCTACCACGTGCGAGGCAAACATCCTCCCCGCTGTGCTATCGTTCCAGCCCCTCATGGAATGCTTCTTGGTTTTTCATCAGAGTGGTTTAGAAGTCCAGTTGCACCATCATAGCTACTTCTAAGTTTATTTCCATTGGAATTGGGAGTGTTTAGACAGACAACCGTCTTGGGTGGTATTCAGTGACGTTGGTGTAAACGAATGCTGCCAGTACACGGGCACTTAACTTGATTACACTCCCTTTCCCAAACACCCTTTTTATCCGTAAATGCATCTGTAGGCCATACATGACTGGCATCGTCTGCCAATAAATAATAACCGTCCCATTTGCCCTTTTCATGTACACCCTGTCAAGCCTTGACATTCAACGGTGATGAGAAAGTCCAAAGTTGGCACTGTGGAGTGAAGACATCAATATTCAGGTCCTGCATTGTACGGAATGATCTCTTCCCGTAGAGCACCATTGCTGGGCTACCATTCAGAGTGGGAGCGATAGTCCCGTGGGGAGGACATTTTCCATGTACACAGTCACCTGAGCACCACCAGAGGTTAATTCCTCAGTAGAGAGCCAGGAGTGACCCATGGGCATCGCTGGGTGTGGCCCAAAAATAAAATAAAAAAAATTCAAAATTATCTAATTCTGCACTATTCATTTAACTTTATGGGGTATATGACTCCTTTTATCTAGAAATTGTTGGGGGGCATTTTTCCCCAATATGCTCAGACATGTTGTGCACCAGGTCCAGGCAGATGTGGGGTGAAATATGATGGGTGCATGGAGAAACCACTTCGGGAGACAGCTGATGGCCGCTCACTTTATTCCCCAAAGCACACATGTTTTATAGAGGGTCTCGGCTTAAGAGGATGGTCCAATCACATAAAGTTTAGCATTACTGGGGGTGGAGCGATGGTATAGCAGATAGGGCATTTGCCTCACACTTGGTTCGATTCTGAGCCTCCCATATGGTTCCCTGAGGACAGCCAGGAGTACTTCTTGAGTGCATGAGTCAGGAGTAACCCCTGAGCATCGCCGGGTGTGACCCAAAAAGCAAAAAAAAAAAAATGTCCATGACCAAGCTCTTAACTTACAGTTAAGCATTATGGCGTTTTGGCCAGGCCCATCTCGATGTCAGGGTAGCACATAGCTTATCACTTTCCCTGGTTCCATCCAGTCCCTCGTCGGGACCCTGCTTTGGGGGGCGCTAGGAAGTAAAGGCAGCTGAGGCTTAGGTGAGAGAACAGATGCCCACCGAGAGTCACATTACCAAAGCATGTCTTCTTGTGTCCATACAAAAAGGAGATTGCTCTGAATAGACTATGCAAAGGACTTTATTTAAGGACTCTGAATAGACTATGCAAATAGATTATGTAAAGGAGAAGAGAAAAACAATATTTACAAGTCAACAGAGCACAAAGGAAGACGTTACAAATAAACAACAGAGAGGAATGGGAGCACTGTGATGAGAGCAACCCAATAAACCTAAACTACCTGAGGCTATGCAGGAAGGACAGAACAGTGTTCACTGTCACTGTCACTGTCCTCCCGTTGTTCATCGATTTTCTCGAGCGGGCCCACTAACGTCTCCAGTGTGAACTTTGTTGTTACTGTGTTTGGCATCTCGAATACATCACGGGTAGCTTGCCAGGTTTTGCCATGAAGGCAAGATACTCTGGGCAGCTTGCCAGGCTCTCCGAGAGGGGCGGAGGAATCGAACTCGGGTCGGCCATGGTGGCTGCGTGCAAGGCAGACGCCCTACCTGCTGTGCTATCGCTCCAGCCCAGAACAGTGTTATCCTACAATAATAATAATAATAATAATAATAATAATAATAATATTTAGCACTACTAACCTATCACCTCTCCAACCCTGATTTGCCCTGGCCCAATCCCAATTAGGGCTAGATAGGAATGCAGTTAGGTGACAATTCTTGGGGGATGAAACTCAACACCGGATATGTGGTGCATGTCAAAATGCACCCAGACACTCCCTACCGGGTCCTTGTGGAGGGACAGGTCTTATCTGCTATACAGGGACAGATCTCATCTGCGCTGAAGCCTGTTGCCATGCTCCACAAGAAATAAAATCTAAGTTACATATCTTTCAGTAAGAGCATTCTTTTCTTTTAAAAAAAATTTTTTTATTAGTGAAACACCATGAGGTACAGTTGTAGATTTACAAAATTTTGTGCCTGGGTTTCGATTATACAATGATCAAATACCCATCCCTCCACCAGTGCCCATTTTCCACCACCACGGATCCCAGTATCCCTCCCACCCCCATCCCCCCATCCCCCCTGCCTCTGTGGCAGGGCAATCCCCTGTGTTCTCTCTCTCCTTTTGGGTGTTGTGGTCTGCAAAAGAGGCATTGAGTGGCAAACATGTTCAGTCCATAGTCTACTTTCGACATGCATCTCCCCTCCTGGGAGGATCCTCCAAACACCCTTTTTTTGGTGCTCCCTTCTCTAGCTGAGCTGCCCTTTCCCCTAGAATGCCCGGCTGGCCTCTAAGCTATGGAGTGATCCTCCTGGTACTGATATCGGCTATTCTTGAGTATTAATCTCCTATTTTGTTACTTTATATCCCCCAGATGAATGCAGTCTTTCTATGTCTATCCCTCTCCTTCTGACTCATTTCGCTTAGCATGATACTTTCCATGTTGTACCACTTGTATGTAAATTTCATGACTCCATCTTTTCTAACAGGAGAGCATTCTTCTTTGATAGAAGACAAAGGCAGAGAAATGAGGGCTGGAGTGATAGCACAGTGGGGAGGACGTTTGCCTTGCACATGGCCGACCCGGGTTCGATTCCCAGCATCCCATAGGGTCCCCTGAGCACCGCCAGGAGTCATTCCTGAGTGCAGAGCCAGGAGGAACCCTTAAGCATCTCCTTTGGTGTGACCCAAAATTAAAAAAAAAAAAAGGTAAAGAAATGGAACAAAAGCCAATGGATGTAACCAAAGAATAGCCCTGGGATTCCTAGTAGAAAAAGGTTGCAGCGAAACCCGTCTGGTGTTCCCAGGCAATGGTGACGCTCTCAAGAAAATAAAAGACGGAGGAAATCAGAAGGAAAGGACGTGCTCCACGCTGAACCATGCATGGACACTGGAAAGCACCAGAGCCAAATTAAAGAAGGCAAGTTGCCTTCTACTCGAGTCTCAAGCCCAAGATTCTTGCGTCAGCCACGATGAGGACTTAATTGAGGTGAAGGTGTCTGGAGAGAATCGTGGAAGACTATGTTCATTTCCCACCGTCTTCCCGGATGCAAGCTGCAGTGACCCACGACGTTGACAGACACTGAGATGATGCTGTGACATCCTGCGGGTAATCTTCCCCCTTTCTCTGCTTTTCTGGATGAAACCTACCAGGAAGATGATGCCCAAGAGATGTGGGGAATGCACCAGGCTGCTCACGTCTTGGATGCCAAGAAGAATCTTGGGAAGATGAGAGAAATGCAGGGAGCAGTCCAGAGAGGGCGGGAAAGACCCTATTCCTCTGCGTGTGTGCAGTCTTGGGCTTCCTCTAAGACACACATAGATTCTTGCCAGTTTTGGGGTGCCAGGATTCTTGGGAGTCACATCCAAAGGTCTGCCTAGTTGAGATGATCTGATCTAGAGCCCGTTTCCCAGTGTGTCTTTGGGTAGGAAATAGCGCCCTCAAATTCCACTCCCCTCCTCAAGCCTTCCTTTCTGGGTGTCACTTAATCACTTAACTTCCCGTTAGTCGTCGATTTGCTCAAGCGGGCGCCAGTAACGTCTCCATTTGTCCCTGTCGCGTACTAGTGTAGCCCAATGACATCTGTTCGCTCTGGGAACATGAAGAGCCTCAAACCGATCATTCATGATCTTGATGAAGAAGTCTGACCATCTGGTAGGTGGGCGGCCACGCGGTCTTTTGACATCCCGTGGAATCCAATCAGTAACAGCTCTAGTCCAACGGTCGTCTTTAAATCTCATTACGTGACCAGCCCATCTGATTTTCGACACCTTGGCAAATGAGACAGCGTCCCTGATTCTTGATCGTCCATGGAGGTCGGAACTCCGGATTCTTTCTCTCATTTGAGTGAAACGTGATATTCCAAGCATAGCTCTTTCGATTCCTCTTTCAATTCCTCTTTGGGAGACTGGAATAGCATTCTCGTCCAGGATGAGAATGCTATTCTGGGTCTCATACTTGTATAATTCAGTGGCAAGGATCTTGCACTTGTTAGTTTTATTTGGGAAGGGGACACATTTGGCAGTGCCTAGAACTCACCTCTGACACTGTGCTCAGGATTTCCTCCTGGCATCTGAAGGGACCAGATGGGATGCAGGAATCAAACCAGCCTCTAGTTGAGTGCATCCAAGCCAAGCAAGCACCAGACCAGCTAAACTATTACTAGAACCCCAGTCTCAAATGAGTTAGCCATTTTCAAAACATCTATTGTTTGCAAAGCAAACATGAGTAAAAAAATGGGGGAGGGGTCTCACCCAGCAATGCACAGGGGTTACTTCTGACTCATGCACTCAGGAATTACTTCTGGCAGTGCTCAGGGGACCATATGGGATGGTGGGAATTGAACCCAGGTCTGCCACGTGCAAGGCAAACGCCCTACCCGCTGTGCTATCTCTCCAGCCCCGGGGAGTAACAATTCTTAAAGAACAAAGTTCTCTCTGCAAAGGCTCACACACAGCCCACATTTGTTTTTCTATTGTATTACTTTCCAAATCTCTGTGCAAAGATTTAGCTAGGCCAGAAGATTTTTTTGCCTTAACCCCCGCCCCCCGCCCATGTACGAAAATAATATCATTACCGTGAGTGGATATGGAGAGAAAATGGTATCACATTATACGGGTTGATTCCTAACTGGAGTTAATTTTGACTAATGTATTCCTGTGAATTTAATGAGTAACCGTCTTTGGATTGGAGAGGCAATTCCGTTAAATGCAGTTGCTATAATTCAAAACCTTCACGAACCCAACCTGAAGGACCTGCTATCTTCTCATTAATCCATTTATAGTTTGGTCTCTGATTAGGAAGGGAGAAAAAAAAATAATAGAACAGAAGAACATATTTATATTTCTAATTAAAAAGGTCATTGCATATGTGAGTACAGATGGGATGGTAATTGTCTTTGAAAGTCTCAGAACAACTAATTTTCTCTTCAAAAGTCTAATTATTTTCTTATCTAACAGAGCATATTGGAGTCACAGTCAGAGCGCCGTTACATCTCTCCTCTCGTTACCAACCGTTGAGACACGGTCCCTGGGATCTGGGAGGCAGGCAGGAAGGCTAGGCGGTGGAGATACATCTGACATTTATGCAAATGCTCCTTTGACTAGCAGCCGTCCGATTCCCTCTTCTTTCGGGGAGTACGGCAATACCCTGCATCCTTTCCCCACTCACAGGTCGATGAGTTGCCCGCCACGCAATCTTGTAAATGAAATGAAGCAAACCGGACGCGATTGTCCACGATGTGGCATGGTCTTTGGACACGTGAGTTGGCCCAGAGGATGTTGCTACTCATTGGCCCGATCTGGGATGTATTTCTGCCAATGGCCTCTGGACCCGCGTTCCTACCATGCCAGGTTCTGATAGGGTCCGAGTCCCACTTGTAGTTTTCTTATTCTTTTGGGGGAGTCTTAGTTTGGTGGGGTTTGGGAGCCACACCTTGGAGATGCTCAGGGGTTACTCCTGGCTCTACAAGCAGTGCTCAGGGGGACCCTATGGCATGCTACGAATCAAACCCAGGTTGGGTGCACCCAAACCAGATGCCTTACCCTCTGTTCTTATCTCTCCAGCCTCTGCTTTGGAGGTAGGAGGGTACACAACCTGTGGTACTCAGGGGCTAATTCTGGTTCTCTGTCCTTAGGGATCACTCTTGCAGTGCTCAGGGTGTCATATGGGCTGCTGGGATTGAACTCAGATGGGTAGAATGCAAGGCAAGCCCACTGCACCATCACGCTGGCCCCCAGTTTTCTCATTCCTGCTAAGCATGACTAAGTATTTTATTTTCTAAGCAGGGCTGGAGCGATAGCACAGTGGGTAGGGCATTTGCCTTGCACACAGCCAACCCAGGTTGCCAACCCGGCAAGCTACCAAAAGTATTCTACCCACACGACAGAGCTTGGCAGCAACCTGTGGCATCTCCCAGATGCCAAACACAGTCACAACAAGTCTCACCATGGAGACGTGACTGGTGCCCGCTGGAGCAAATCGACGAACAACGGGAGGACAGTGCTACAGTGCCTTGCTAAGCGTGAGCCTTTTCCTGTATCTTGACTTGGTTGTTGAGATGCTTGACCCAGGTTGATTTGAGTATCAGCTTGTTGGGCGTTTCGTCTTTGCCTGCATAAATAGATGGTGTGCGAGGGTCGGAGAGATAGCACTGAGTTTCAGGCGCTTGCTTTGCTGGTTCGATGCCTTTTGCAAGCTACGTTGCTCAGAGCACCGCCAGGAGGAAATCCCTGGCCCTAAGGGAGTAAGCCCTGAGGAGATGCGCGGGTGGTCCAACACCCCTCCCCTGCACCAAATAAATACTCACAAGCTTTCTTGGGAGGTTCAGTTAAGGGACTTAACTGAGTTTTCAGTGCTGCTTTGAAGATCCGATGGGCAATGGGGCAGCTGTGTTCAATGCAGGAGAAATCACTGTCTCGTCGTGAAAGCTGACCTCGTGGTCATCGTCTCTGGTCTCGTCCACGTTCCTGCTACGCTGGAAAACTTGCAGCTGCAGTGGCTCTTGGGAAGAGGCAATTTGGAGGATGAGAGAGACAGAGGCAGAGAGACAGAGACAGACAGAGAGACGGAAAGACAGAGAGAGACAGAATACACACAGAGAGAGACAGAAGAGAAAGAGAGAGAGAGAGAGAGAGAGAGAGAGAGAGAGAGAGAGAGAGAGAGAGAGAGAGAGACTTAGACTTATTTACTGGACTTATTTATTGCTCCCTGGACTTCCTGGACTTATTTTACTGGTCTTTCTAGGAATCATATATTTCTTCTACCTGGGCGCTTATCTACCGAAGGACTTAAGGTTCACCTTGATATGTTGCTCTTCATTTTGTGACTTTTTGCTGCAAATTCAGCCAGGCTGCCTTCTTTCCTTTCTTTTTGTTTCTCTATTTCTTTCCCTCTTTTTCTTTATTTTCGTTCTTCCTTTTTTCCTCTCTCTCTTTTTCTCTTCCTTCCTTCCTTTCTCCTTCCTTCTTTCTTTCTCTTTCTCTCTTTTTCTTCCTTTCTCCATCCTAATTGCTCATCTTTCTTTTCTCTCTCTTTCGTTCTCTTTATCTCTTTCTCTTCCTTTCTTCCTTCTTTTCTTTCTTTCTTTCTCTCTCTCTTTCGCTTTCCTTCATCTCTCCTTCTTTCCTTCTTTCTCCTTTCTTTTTCTTTCTCTTCTCTTTTCCTTCCTTCCTTTCTCCCTTCCTTTCTTTCTCATTCCTTCTTTCTCATCTTTCTTTTCTCCTTTTCTCTCTTTCTCTTCCTTTCTTCCTTCTTTCTTTTGTTTCTCTTTCTTTTTTCTTTCCCTTTCTCCTTCCTTCCTCTCTCCTTTCCTTCTTTCTTTCTCTTCTTTTTCTTTCTCTTCTCTCTTCCTTTCTCTCTCTTTCTCTTCCTTCCCTCTGTTCTCATTCCTTTCTTCCTCTTTCTTTATTTTTTCTTCCTTCTTTCTTCCTTTCTCCAGCCTTCTTTCTCATCTTTTTCTCTTTCTCTTCCCTCTTTCTTTTTTCTCTTTCTTTCTCTCTCTTTCTCCTTCCTTCCTCTCTCCTTCTTTCCTTCTTTCTTTCTCTTATTTCTTTTTCTTTCTCTTCTCTTTTCCTTCCTTCCTTTGTTTCTTCCTTCATTCCTCTTTTTCTTTCTTCCTTTCTTCATTTTTCTTTTTTTAAAATTTTTTGAGATTTTTTTAAAGAAAATAATTTTTGTCTTTTTTACAAACCACAGCACTCAAAAGGAGAGAGATAACAAAAGGGAATGCCCTGCCACAGTGGTAGGGTGGGAAAGGGGGGTGGGAGGGATACTGGGACCCGTGGTGGTGGGAAATGGGCACTGGTGGAGGGATGGGTATTCGATCATTGTTTATCCGAAACCCAAACACAAAAATGTGTAAGTCTGCAACTGGACCTCATGGTATCTCACTATTAAAAAAATTTTTAAGAAAGAAAGAAAGGAAGGAAGAAAGGATACTGGGATTTGTGGTGGTGGGAAACGGGCACTGGTGGAGGGATGGGTATTTGATCATTGTATAATTGAAACCCAAGCACAAAAATGTGTAAGTCTGCACCTGGACCTCATGGTGTCTCACTATTAAAAATGTTTTTAATAAAAAGAAAGAAAGGAAGGAAGGAAGAAAGGAAGGAAGGAAGGAAGGAAGGGAGAGAAAGAAAGAAAGAAAGAAAGAAAGGGAGGAATGGAGGAAGGAAGGAGAGAGAAGGAAAGAAGGAAAGAAAGAAAGGAAGGAAGGAAAGGAGGAAGGAAGGAAGGAAGGAAGGAAGGAAGGAAGGAAGGAAGGAAGGAAGGGTACTGGGACCCTCGGTGGTGGAGAATGGGCACTGGTGGAGGGATGGTTATTCGATCATTGTATAACTGAAACCCAAGCACAAACATTTGTAAGCCTACAACTGTACCTCATGGGGTTTCACTAATAAAAATTTAAGGAAAATAAAGAAAATAATTTTTATTGAGCTAAAGAACCATACTAGGGAAAGTTATTGATACTTGAACTCTAGGCCTATAATACTTCAGTACCAATACCACAGCGTCCACTTCCCCCACCAGAGTTCCCGTATTCCACCCCTCTCTTCCCATTCTACCACCTGTCCCCTTCATTGGAATATTAAAGGTCTGTGATTGCAGCTCAAATATTATGCCTTCCGCGTTGTCGAGACCCTGCTTTGAATTTCTCTCTCTATTTCTCTCCCACATCTCCAGTATACCCGAAGTCCAGAACCATTGTCTCCCATGTATTTCTATTTCTCATCTCCTTCCTTCCTTCCTTCCTTCCTTCCTTCCTTCCTTCCTTCCTTCCTTCCTTCCTTCTTCCTTCTATCCTGAGCACAGAAGAGCCAGGAATAGCCCCTGAGTACAGCTGGGTGTGACCCACCTCCATCTCCATACATAAATTAATAAGCTAAAAGTTGTTGAAAAATGTAGTCTCCTATAGAGACTATAAAACCCAACTCCCGGAAGCGCACGGCCGCATTCATGGCTGCGCGACATCTTATTATCTCGTTCAAACTTTGGACAATCCAGCAGGCTGCCGAATGTATCCTGCCCACACAGCAGAGTCTGGCAAACTCCCTGTGGTGTACTCAATATTCCAAATACCAGTAACAATGATGGGTCTTATTCTCCTAACCCTGAAAGAGCCTTGAACGTGGCACATTTTAGAATCTCAGGGCTAGGACGAAGGAGACGTTACTGGTGCCTGCTCGAGGTAATTGACGAACAACAGGATGATCATGATTGTGATCGTGATCTTTTTCCTTGATTTATTTTCTTCTCTGCCCTGTACTCTGGCTTCCAGAGAGATCTCCGCATCCCTCCTTTCCTAAGTTCCTTTCCCTCATCCACTTACTGTATAACTGTATCTGTCTATTCACTGCTCATCTTTCTAGTCTCAGTTCATCTTTCTGGGCCCAGAGACTTGGTTCTTTCTCTGTTCCATTCAGCATGTGCTTTTTAATTAATTAATTAATTTATTTATTTTATAAGTTACTTCACAATATTTGATTACATTTAATATTCAAACACCCATCCCACCACCATGATGCCTTCCCACCAGCAAATTCAGGATGTTTCCATCCCAAGCGCCAAGCCCTGTCCCAAAACACAAACAAAAGAACATATTTTGTATTGTCTGTTCTGAAGAACTGCTGAACAGGCTTACAAAAATAAGTGTTCATATAGGAAACAGTATGAAGATTGTTGTATTTTGGCAGGAGCTACTAAGACATTCTATAGGCTATCACTAACATGGTAAAGTTTTTGGTGATGTGAGCTTTGGTATAAATGTCTGAAAATATGTATATATACATTATATATATATTTTTCCTCTATGATTTGGTGCCTACTGTCTGAACCCCATTGAAATGCGGTGTGGTAATTCTGGAAAATGGGTATGGAGTTTCTTATGATATCCAGGAATATGTTTACTCATATGTGAAGCTTGGCCAGAGCGTGTAGAAAGCGGCCTGGAGCATGATGGCGGTGGTTGGGTTGTGGAGGTTGGTTGCTGCGGCTGGGTCCCTTGGGGAAGGGAGGGCTCTCACCTGCCCTACTCTGGGGCTTCCTGGGTGAAAACAGCCTGATGCAGATTCCAGTGGCATGGTTATGGGGGCCTCATTTTATGCCCCTTTCCAGGACATGCAGCCGTGAGGTCTGGAGGTTGGCCGATGAGGTGATTATCTCCAATCCAGCACGTTCTTCTGACCTTCCTTCAGAATTCCCTGCCCCGTGTCAGCCTTGAGATAGTCCCATAACGATCCTTGTTGGCTGCAGTGATTTACCACAGTAATCATGACCTGAGACCCCTGTTTCGTCTGGCTGGCAAGCATAGCCTCTGGTCTATGTATCTCTCACTTGCTCACCTTCAATTCTGCTAAGTTCACGATCCTGGGTTGTACATCGAGGCATTGTTGACTGCCTGATTTCTCCTGGATAACATCAAGAGCCAAACTGTTGAGTGGTGGTGGAAAATTTCCTTGGTATTTTAATCAGTCTCAGACTATCGAAATGGCCTTGCTGTTAATTTGGGGAGAAACAGTGGACAGGATTCATCTAGGGGGAAATGAAGATGGTTCAGTGAGTTGGCTAAAAAAAAAATGTGGAACGCTGAAGCGATAGTATGGAGGGTAGGGCGTTTGCCTTGCACGTGACCAACCCAGGTCGATTCCCAGCATCCCATAGGGTCCCCAGAGCACCACTAGGAGTAATTCCAGAGTGCATGAGCCAGGAGGAACCCCTGTGCATCGCTGGGTGTGACCCCCAAAAAAAAAGAAAATGATATTTTTGGAGGCACATACCAATACTTTCCTACGTCCATTCCAAACAAAAGAAATAATCAAAAAAAAAAAAGAAATAATCACTGTCACTGTCATTGTCCTCCTGTTGTTCATTGATTTGCTCAAGCAGGCACCAGTAACGTCTCCATTGTGACACTTGTTACTGTGTTTGGCATATCAAATACGTCACGGGTGGCTTTCTAGGCTTTGCCGTGCGGGCGAGACACTCTCGGTAGCTTGCTGGGCTCTCCGAGAGGGGAGAAGGATTTGAACCTGGGTCGGCCGGGTTGGCCACATGCAAGGCAAACGCCCTACCCGCTGTGTTATGTCCATTCCAAACAAAAGAAATAATCATTTTTTAAAATAATGTAGAAGTACCGCTATTTGTTCAGCCATTGATTAAGCTGATTGAATGAGGCATGAACTTCACATTACTTTTATTTTTTATTGGGCATTTGCCTTGCACACAGCAAACATGTCCGACCCTAGTTCGATTCCTCCGCCCCTCTCGGAGAGTCCGGCAAGCTACCGAGAGTATCTCACCCACACGGCAGAGCCTGGCAAGCTCCCCGTGACGTATTCGAGATGCCAGACACAGTAACAACAAAATCTCCAATGGAGACGTTACTGGGCCCGCTCGAGCAAATCGATGAACAACGGGTAAAAGGTAAAGGTAAAGGTAAAGGCCCTCCCGTTGATCGTCGATTTGCTCGAGCGGGCCCAGTAACGTCTCCATTGGAGACTTTGTTGTTACTGTGTCTGGCATATCGGATACTCTCGGTAGCTTGCCGGGCTCTCCGAGAGGGGCGGAGGAATCGAACTCGGGTCGGCCATGTTGGCTGCGTGCAAGGCAGACGCTCTACCCGCTGTGCTATCGCAACAACGGGAGGACAGTTATTATTATTATTATTATTGTTGTTGTTGTTGTTGTTGTTGTTGTTGTATCACCATGAGATAGAGTAACAAAGCTTTCGTGTTTGAGATTCAGACATGCAGTGATGTAACACCCATCCCTCCACCAATGCACATTCTCCACCACCAATGTCCACCACATCAGGCCCTGCATACCCGTGTCCCCCTCCCACACACACACACACATCACAGTCCTCACCCTGCCTCTATGTCAGACAATTTCCCAAATACCCTCTCTGTAATTTGGGGCATTATGTTATTTTGTTTGTTTGCTTGCTTTTTGGGTCACACCTGGCAATGCACCAGGATTACTTCTGGCTCATGCACTCATGAATTCCTCCTGGCAGTGCTCAGAGTACCATATGGGATGCTGGGAATCGAACCCGGGTCAGCCATGTGCAAGGCAAATGCCCTCCCCACTGTGCTATCACTCCAGCCCCTGGGCATTACGTTTTGCTCAAAATTTCCCACCACCCTTCAAGCCTACCTGCCAGGGGCAGACGCTCGATGATTTATTTTCCAATGTTCATTTTGAATATCATGAGAGCTTGCGTGGCCATGATTATAAGTGTGAATTTCTAGATGGTGAACGGTTGGGTTCCAGAGACATCTCTGTAGGGCACTAATCCATTCTGGGATTCAGTTGGGAGTCTCTGGGCCAGGGCTGTTGGTGTGTTAAGATAGTACCCAGAGGCAAATTGTGGGCATGACAGCTAGTCTTCTGGGCGGGCGGAGACCCGGGGAGGGAAACCCCAGTTCCGCTGCCACTATGCAGCCTGGAGATTCAGACCGGGAACCCGCATACCTGAGTCTTGCTTGTGGAAGCTCTTGGTCACCGGGAACCCATCTGGAGTAGGCGAAGAGAAATAATCATTGGAGATGATTATGGAGGTGACGATGATATCAACTTCGCATAATGCTTTGTGCTAATGTGTTCCTCACCAGGACCTATACTTGTGAAATATACACTGGGATACATTTCTCATTTTTTCCTCTAATAATAAATAATCTCTATGGGGTTTTCACACACAGACACACACACACACACGCATGTACACATGCACACACGCATTTGGAGGATTAAGAATTAGCATTAGTGACTGGCTAAAGAAACTTTGGTACATTTACACAATGGAGTACTATATAGCTGTTAGAAAAGATGAAGTCATGAAATTCACATACAAGTGGTACTACATGGAAAGTATCATGTTAAGCAAAATGAGTCAGAAAGAGCGGGATAGACACAGAAAGATTGCATTCATCTGGGGAACGTAAAGGCCCTCCCGTTGATCGTCGATTTGCTCGAGCGGGCCCAGTAACGTCTCCATTGGAGACTTTGTTGTTACTGTGTCTGGCATCTCGAATACTCTCGGTAGATTGCCGGGCTCTCCGAGAGGGGCGGAGGAATTGAACTCGGGTCGGCCATGTTGGCCGCTTGTAAGGCGAACGCCCTAGCCGTAACAAAATGGAAGACTAACACCCAGGAGTGGCCGAGATGAGTAGCAGGAATTTTGCTCCATGACTTGGAGGCCAGCCACACATGCTAGGGGAAAATGAAGCTCAGATAGAGAAGGGAGCACCAAATAAAGGGTGTTGGGAGGATCCTCCCAGGATGGGAGATGCATGCTGAAAGTAGACTGTAGACCGAACATGATGGCCACTCGATGCCTCTCTTGCAAACCGCAGGACCCAAAAGGAGAGAGAGAGAGAACAAAAGGGAATGCCCTGCCACAGAGGCAGGGCGGGATGGGGGGACGGACGGGGGGTGGGAGGGATGCTGGGACCCGTGGTGGTGGAGGATGGGCGCTGGTGGGGGGATGGGTACTTGATCATTTTATAACTGAAACCCAAGCACAAAAATTTGTAAGCCTACAACTGTACCTCATGGTGTTTCACTAAAAAAAAGAAAGAAGGAAAGAAAGAAAGAAAGAAAGAAAGAAAGAAAGAAAGAAAGAAAGAAAGAATTAGCATTAGCCCATTGGTAATCAATGCATTAGACGCTAACTGTGGTGTCCTACTCTAGAAGTCTAACAGGGTACATGAGAAGCACAATTGTTAAAACCCATGCAATGCTCAGATAGGGAAGGGAGCACCAAGTAAGGGGTGTTTGGAGGGTGTAGTATAACACTGGTTTGTCCTTTGTGCCTTGCTTTGGGGAGCTTAGGTTGATTGGGTAACTCCCATCACAGTGCTCCTCTTTCTTTGTGCTCTGTTGACTTGTAAATATTGTTTTTCTCTTTTCTTTCAGTCCCTTGCATCATTAATTCAGAACAATTGTCCTTTTCATATGGGCACTAGCAGACAGTTAATGCTATGCTTTTGTGGGAGTTAGTTAACTCTGAATGATATTCACCTCTTGGACATCTGTTCTCTTGACTTAAGTCTCAGTTGCCCTGACTTCCTAGCACCCCAAAAGCAGGGTCCCGACGAGGGACTGGATGGACCCAGGGCAAGCAGTGAGCTATGGCATCGAAATGGGCCCGGCCAAAGTGCCATAATGCTTAACTCTAAGTTAAGAGCTTGGTCATGGACAAACGCTGTCATGATCCAAAAAGCAATAACTTGATTCGGACCCAGCTGGGGTTAGGAAAGATTAATCTGGCCTGAGCACTGTAGTCTAAGTCCATGGTGAGTTGTTCGGGAGATACAGGAGGAGACAGGAATGAGGGGCAGTGGGAGACTAGAATGGGAGACTCAGAGAGACTGGAACAGGCCTCTGGGAAGAACGGAATAAACGGCATCTGATCAAACAACCGGCTTGGCCCTCATTTCCTCCACTGTCTGCCCCATGGCCTGGGCTGCCCCTGGTGTTCGAGGCCGACCAAACCTGGACAGCGAGGAGAAGAGTTCCCGGGGTCTTCCCTGGCTTCCTTGGGAGATTATACAAGATTATACACTCGGGATGGGAGATGCGTGCTGAAAGTAGACTATAGACTGAACACAATGGCCACTCAATCAATACCTGCATTGCAGACCGCAACACCCAAAAGGAGAGAGAGAGAGAGAGAGAGAGAGAGAGAGAGAGAGAGAGAGAGCAAAAGGGAATGCCCTGCCACAGAGGTGGGGTGGGATGGGGGGGATGGGTTCGGGATGGCGGGAGGGATACTGGGACCATTGGTGGTGGAGAATGGGCACTGGTGGATGGATGGGTCCTCGATCATTGTATGACTGAAACCCAAGCACAAAAGTTTGTACGTCTGTAACTGCACCTCACGGTGATTCATTGAAAAAATAAATAAAGCACTCGCTCATAATAAAATAAAACGGAACACACGCAACGAGAAACCCGGCCACTTCCGTTTGCTGTGTGCCTTGGGTGGTGTTTGTGAAGACCACCCGGGCAGAGGCCCCGTGCAAATGAGAGAGGGTCTGAGTGGGACCCGTAAATCAGAGGCTCCTTGGGGGAGATTACACGTTCGGAACTGCAAATTGTGTGCAGTTTCTCAGTCGAGAAATCCTGTTAACTCGTGGCAGGGGGGCTTTCCTGTGGCAATTAAGCTGGGGGGCTTTGCTTGCGATGCCCAATTTTCAGGGAATTTACAGCTGTTCCTTTGACACCCTCTGAAGCTCATTAAGCAATCTCCCCATACGGAGGGGGCCCTCTCCGTGGTACTTGAGCTCTTCAGAACCTTCTAGAATAACTACAACAGCGCTGGATATTACACACACATGCACATGTACAAACATACACACACACACACACACACACCCCGTCTTCAACAATGACATCCATATCTGAGTTCCAGTGGGGAATAATTCACTCTTTGCTTTTTTAACAATGACTCCCCGATCCTGCGCCGATCTCGGAATAAATTCTTACACTGTCCCTTGTCACCTGTGTACCAACACCGATAGGGGCTCCCCTCCCCTACTTAGATGTGCCAGGAGTTAAAAATAGAAATCGAATTTCCAAACACAGGTTTCCATGTGAAGATGAAAACGGAATGTGGACCCATAGATGAGAGCTTGTATATATTGAAGTCTTATCTCGTGTGACTTCAAGTTGGACGCTGAAAATATTCAAGCAGCTCCAACAAAATGTCTAAAGAAAAATTGAAGATATAAATATATATATATATATGTAGGGGTTCGCCTTACAAGCGGCCAACATGGCCGACCCGAGTTCGATTCCTCCGCCCCTCTCGGAGAGCCCGGCAAGCTACCGAGAGTATTCGATATGCCAGACACAGTAACAACAAAGTCTCCAATGGAGACGTTACTGGGCCCGCTCGAGCAAATCGACGATCAACGGGAGGGCCTTTACCTTTTTACCTTTATATATATATATGTATATTTTTTTTCTGATGGGGGAGTTCAAAGGAGGGCATGCATGCATCTACCTAAGAGTTCTATTTGCTTCTTTCAGTGGCTTTGAACAGAATGCAATTTTGAAATAAATTCGAGGGGCCCTTTCACGGTGAATCGGACCGGCTCTGTCTGAAACAAAAATCCAAATACTGAATGAGCCCTTTCCAAAATGAGGATCTGAAGAGGAGTTTGGTCAGGAAGGAAGGCCCTGTTGACCAAGGTGAGCGTGCAAGAGGACCTTATTCACAGGATAATCATCTCCCTTTGGTTTGGAGAGTGGAAACCCGGGCAGAGAAAATTTAAAAAGGTGTCATACCTTCAACAAACTCTGTCATTTTTGAGGAACGGGGCGGAGGGTGAAAATTCACTTGCTAAAGGGGAGGTAATATAAAAGCTGAAAATAATAAAAGTAGCATAACTATTTTACGTTCATGTTTATTCAAACAGCGGTTGACACAGTTGTTCATAATACAGTTGCTTCAGGTAACCAATGTTCCACCAATCCCACAACCTGTGTGAACTTCTCGCTACTAATATTCCCAATTTTTCTCCCAAATCCCCTCAACCCCACCCGCTGCCTGCTCCCTTATCAAGCGCAAATTTACTTCCAAGAGACTGGAGAGATGGTACAGCAGGTAAGGCACTTGCCCTGCACATAGCTGATGCACATTTGATCCCCCGGCATCCTGTACGGTCCCCCGAGAACTGCCACGAGTAATTACTGAGTGCAGAGACAGGAGTGACCCCTGAGCATTATGGGGTGTGACCCAAATCCCATCAACAAAGACAGATCAAATGTGCATCGGACTGCATGCTACAATGAAATGTAAAGGAGTGGAATGATCGAAAAATGAATGAAATAAAAGAGGATTGGTGACGACTGCCAAATGATTTCAACCTCTGTGAATACACATTTAAAATCATTTCATGTAAAGTAATATAATGCTTTTGGAGATCTCAGCCCCGGGACCCGCATGCCTTTGTTCCTCTGCCGGTATTCCTTCATGTGTGTGGAGAGTGGTCTCAGCATGGTTGTGTCTGGTTCTGGAGGTCTTCGACTGCCAGGGCTATGCTCGGGGTGGGAGGGAAACTCAACCCGCCCCCCTCCAAGGGGCCCCGGCGAGGACAGCCAGGCACGGGGGGCAGGAGACTCTGCAGGTCCCGGGGCTGAGATCTCTAAACCTGCTTGGATCGGGGCTGAGCATCCTCCACCCAGATCCTCCATCTTCCAGTAGGCAGGGGTCACACCCACCAACTTCCCCGGCCGGCCGCCAGGTAATCCCATCAATGGCCAAGACCCAGAGACTATAAAACCCAGCTCCCTGACGTCTTATTATCTCATTCTTACTTTGGACAACCTGGCAGGCTACTGAATGTAACCTGCCCACACAGCAGAGTCTGGCAAACTCCCCGTGGCGTACCCAATATGCCAAATACCAGTAACAAGGATGGGTCTCATTCTCCTAACCCTGAAAGAGCCTTGAATTGGCACTTTTTAAAATCTCAGGGCTAGGATGAAGGAGACGTTACTGGGGCCTGTTCGAGGCAATCGACGAACAATAGGATGATTGTGATCGTGAATATAATGCTTTCTCTCACGGACCCAGATGCGAGTTGAACTATGGTATCTAAAACACAAGTCATTGACTTTTATTTTGCACTGTTAGGACCCACTTAGCTCTGGAGAACTATCATGAGAGGTTTGGGGGCCTCTGAGTGACTTGGGCCTCCTCCAGGAACAAGAAAATCAGAAACACCAGATGTTTTTGTCAAATATTACATCCCCGGAATGAGATTAGGTCTCTGGAATGTGACTGTCAGGAGGTGGGCTGGATATTGCAGGCCAGAACAACAGAAATAGACGTGTCTTCTGTAGGTGATTGCAATCTGCTGAGCATTGCTGACTTGCCAAAATGAAAGTATAAGAACTCACTGAACCTATTGCCTGGGGTCCTTATTGAAACCCACTGGGCCAGGTGAACACTTGGATCCCAGCTAGCTGGAACCATAAATTTCGCTATGTGATTTGTGGGACCCGGGGCTGAGATCTCCAAGCCTGTACAGTTTGGGACTGGACCTGCCAGTAACTAGACAGTTACACCCACCAACTGCCGTGTAACTCCAACAACGGCCAGGATCCAGAGATCATCACACTCAGCTCCTGGGAGAGAACAAGACAGAGTCTCCTACCCTATGCCTGACTGTCTCCACCAGGGCCCAACAGCTGAAGACCACCGAGGCCCAGCCAAGGCCATGCTGGGAGCACTCTCCACACACTTGGATGAGCCTCACGCATAAAAGAACTGACAGAGGAACCCAGGTGTGTGGGACCCGGGGCTGAGATCTCCAAGCCTGTACAGTTTGGGACTGGACCTGCCAGTAACTGGACAGTTACACCCACCAACTGCCGTGTAACTCCAACAACGGCCAGGATCCAGAGATCATCACACTCAGCTCCTGGGAGAGAACAAGACAGAGTCTCCTACCCTATGCCTGACTGTCTCCACCAGGGCCCAACAGCTGAAGACCACCGAGGCCCAGCCAAGGCCTTGCTGAGAGCACTCTCCACACACTTGGATGAGCCTCACGCATAAAAGAACTGACAGAGGAACCCAGGTGTGTGGGACCCGGGGCTGAGATCTCCAAGCCTGTACAGTTTGGGACTGGACCTGCCAGTAACTGGACAGTTACACCCACCAACTGCCGTGTAACTCCAACAACGGCCAGGATCCAGAGATCATCACACTCAGCTCCTGGGAGAGAACAAGACAGAGTCTCCTACCCTATGCCTGACTGTCTCCACCAGGGCCCAACAGCTGAAGACCACCGAGGCCCAGCCAAGGCCTTGCTGAGAGCACTCTCCACACACTTGGATGAGCCTCACGCATAAAAGAACTGACAGAGGAACCCAGGTGTGTGGGACCCGGGGCTGAGATCTCCAAGCCTGTACAGTTTGGGACTGGACCTGCCAGTAACTGGACAGTTACACCCACCAACTGCCGTGTAACTCCAACAATGGCCAGGATCCAGAGATCATCACACTCAGCTCCTGGAAGCGCGCGGCCGCATTCGCGGCCGCGCGACATCTTATCATCTCATTCCTAATTCGGTCAAACTGGCAGGCTACCAAATGTAACATGCCCACACGGCAGAGTCTGGCAAACTCCCCGTGGTATACCCAATATGCCAAATACCAGTAACAATGATGGGTCTCATTCTCCTAACCCTGAAAAAGCCTTGAATATGGCACTTTAAAAAAAAAAAATCTCAGGGCTAGGACGAAGAAGACGTTACTGGCACCTGCTCGAGGCAATCGACGAACAACAGGGTGGTCGTGATCGTGATCGTGATTTGCATTATCGGCTCTGTTCTCTGTCTTTGAGGGGTGGTCGACCCCAAACTCTAACACTGCCTGGGTCTCATGGTAAAAGGTAAAGGTAAAGGTAAAGGCCCTCCCGTTGATCGTCGATTTGCTCGAGCGGGCCCAGTAACGTCTCCATTGGAGACTTTGTTGTTACTGTGTCTGGCATGTCGAATACTCTCGGTAGCTTGCCGGGCTCTCCGAGAGGGGCGGAGGAATCGAACTCGGGTCGGCCATGTTGGCCGCTTGTAAGGCGAACGCCCTACCCGCTGTGCTATCGCTCCAGCCCGGGTCTCATGGTAATAATCCCATATTCTCTGCCATGCATGCGCAGGCTATTTTTATTTATTTATTCTTTAATTTTTATTAGTGAAACATCATGAGGTACAGTTGTAGACTTACAAATTTTTGTGCTTGGGTTTCAGTTACACAATGATCCAGTACCCATCAGGTTATTTTTTTTTAAAAAAATCCTTTGTTAATATGTTTTGGCGTTTAACATGAAATGGGTAAAACCTACGACTGTAAAATTCAGTAAGAGTGAAAATAATTGAGATAATGTAGCACTGTAGCACTGTCCTCCCGTTGTTCATCGATTTGCTCAAGCAGGCACCAGGAACGTCTCCATTGTGAGACTTGTTGTGACTGTTTTTGTCATATCAAATATGCCACAGGGAGCTTGCCATGTGGGCGGGATACTCTCAGTTGCTTGCCGGGCTCTCCAAGAGGGATAAAGGTAAAGGTAAAGGCCCTCCCGTTGATCGTCGATTTGCTCGAGCGGGCCCAGTAACGTCTCCATTGGAGACTTTGTTGTTACTGTGTCTGGCATATCGAATACTCCAAGAGGGATGGAGGAATCAAACCCAGGTCGGTCACGTGCAAGGCAAATGCCCTACCCGGCCGTGCTATTGCTCCAGTCCTAACCTAGGTACGTGAATTGTGGGTCCATCACCTTTCGTATGAGGAAGGAAAGGATGACGATAAGAAAGATCATTTCAAGAGGAGGAAAAAAGATGAATCAAGGTAATTTGTACTGAAACTTATTTAGAAAGATGTGAGGAGGGAGAAAGGGAGAAGTACATGTTCTAGAGAGAAGAAACCAATTTCTCCAGCGTGGAAATTGCCAAGCAAAAGAACATACAGACAAGAAAGTGAGATCCCTACTCGAGAGAACACACACTTGAAGAGCAAGCTCAGGATGACTTTGGGGAGGAGCTTCTTGAGAGAGAGAGAGAGAGAGAGAGAGAGAGAGAGAGAGAGAGAAATAGCAAACAAAAAATATCTCCAGGTTGTGCATTGGTGGAACCCTGAACGGGAAAATGGTTTTCAAATTCTCCACTGGGCTGTCTTCAGCGTGTCCTTAGAAATGACTCCCAGAGTGGGCATTCCATAAAATACTAGAAATTGAGCTTCCATATGACCCCACAATTCCACTTCTGGGAATATATCCCAAGGGTGCAAAAAAAGCCCAGTAAAAATGACACCTGCACCTGTATGTTGATTGCACCACTGTTCACAATAGCCAGAATCTAGAAACAACCCGAGTGCCCGAGAACGGATGACTGGTGAAATAAACGTTGGTCCATCTACACAATGGAATACTATGCAGCTGTTAGGAGAGATGAAGTCATGAAATTTGCTTATAAGTGGATGGACATGGAGAATATCATGCTAAGTGAAACGAGTCACAAAGAGAGGGACAGACAGAGAAGGACTGCACTCATTGGTGGAATATAAAATAACATAATAGGAGACTGACACCCAAGGAGAGTAGAGACAGGGGCCAGGAGGATTGCCCCATGGTTGGAAGCCCGCCTCATGAGGTGGGGGAGAAGGCAGCTGGGATGGAGAAGGGGTCACTGAGTCAGGGAGGGTTGGAGGGATCGCTCGGGATGGGAGATGTGTGCTGAGAGTAGATCAAGGACCCAACGAGATGGCCTCTCAAGGTCTGTGTTGCAAACCATGATGCCCCAAAGGAGAGAGAGAGGATGGGGGAGATTGTCTGCCCTGGAGGCAGGGGGAGGCTTAGGATGGGGGCATACTGGGGACATTGGTATCGGGAATGTGCACTGGTAGGGGGATGGGTGTTCCATCATTGTACGACTGAAACCCAATCGTGAAAGCAAGGTCCTTGTCCAGTAACTTCTTTTTTGGAGTGCTAGGAATTAAGGGCAACTGAGGCTTAAATGAAGGAAATATGGATGCCCAGGAGTAAATATTATTTTGGAATCAATTCACTATCATGTGACGAAGCATAGCATGAACTGTCTTCCTGTGTCTATCCGAAAAGGACATTGCTTGCAAGTGGCATAAAGGAAAGAGAAAAGCAATATAGGATTATTAGTGCTTGGTGGAATTGGGTGTGCCTTGGGGACACTGTTGTGGGAGTAACTCAAGAAACCTAAGCTCCTTGCAGGAGGACCAAGGGCAAATCAATGTTATTCAACACTGGGATTGGAAGATAGAAGTGCAGCATCAAGATTTGCCCCTGTTCTCTGATTCGAGGAGCTGGTTTTTATAGTCTCTGGGTCTTGGCCATTGATGGGATTGCACGGCGCTGAGGGTCAGTTGGTGGGTGTGACCCCTGCCTACTGGAGGATGGAGGATCTGGGTGGAGGATGCTCAGCCCAGATCCTAGCAGGCATGGAGATCTCAGTCCTGGGACCCGCATGCCTTTGTTCCTCTGCCTGTACCTTCATGTGTGCGGAGAATGGTCTCAGCATGGTGGTAGCTGGTTCTGGAGGTCTTCGACTGCCGGACCCCTGGTCGGGGCAGGGAGGGAAACTCAACCCACTCCCCTCCAAGGGATGAGGACAGTCAGGCACGGGGGCAGGAGACTCTGACTTCTTATTATCTCATTCTTACTTTGGACAACCTGGCAGGCTACCGAATGTAACCTGCCCACACGGCAGAGTCTGGCAAACTCCCCGTGGCGTACTCAATATGCCAAATACCAGTAACAATGATAGGTCTCATTCTCCTAACCCTGAAAGAGCCTTGAATGTGGCACTTATAAAATCTCAGGGCTAGAATGAAGGAGACGTTATTGGTGCCTGCTCAAGGCAATCGACGAACAACAGGGTGACGGTGACCGTGATCGTGATCTCTGATTCATCTTGTTGCTAAGTTGTCTCCAGGAATTTGCCAAGATCTCTGGTTTTTAATTTTTTGTTTTGTATTTTTTCTCTTTGTTTTTAAATGAGATTATTAATTTCCATCCTAAAGATGCTACCTGGATAAGATAAATAACGGCCATATGCACCACCTCCTTACATCAGCAGCTTATATTCCTGGTGATAGTATCAGACATGAATTTTGATGTATTCAGTAAAGAAGACACACAGTTGGGCAGATGGACTTGGTGCAGAAGACTCCTGTATCACGCATCACACACCAACCACTGATTTGAAAGTCGGGTGTCGGCGGGAGAGATGAATGTTCTACACCAGCTCAACAGTTCCGGTGAGGACCCTAAATGAGGTTGGTGACATCGGATTCACAGGCAGGACAGAGCTCAAGTCTGAACTATGATGCCTTAGGAAATGGCCCACCCAAACTTGACCAGTGTCAGAGGGTAAAAGGAGTCACAGTGGAAGCATTTATCAAAATCTTAGGGAACAAAAAGCAAAGAAAATTAAACAAACACTAAAGATATTTGCCATTGAGGGGCAGAGAGGGGATATGCTTACAGTTTGCAGGGGTCTTTATTTGCTTCTAATTTCCTTTTATTCACTCAGACAGAGATGCCCCATTTAGACTATGACTCACTTCAGATAATAACAGTAATTCCTTTGCATACACAGGAGTTAGAATTTAGCGACATTTTTAGAAGTGTCTAAACCCATGGAAGATGATCATGGGAGATAACAGTGAGAACACATTGATGATTAAATTTTTAAAAAATGTTTATTAGTGAAACACCGTGAGGTACAGTTGTAGACATACAAATGTTTGTGCTTGGGTTTCAGTTATACAATGATTGAGTACCCATCCCTCCACCAGTGCCCATTCTCCACCTCCAGTGCTCCCAGTATCCCTCCCAACCCCCATCTCCCCATCCCACCCCACCTCTGTGGCAGGGCATTCCCTTTTGTTCTCTCTGTCCTTTTGGGTGCTGTGGTTTGCAAAAGAGGCAATGGGTGACAATCATGTTCGGTCCATAGTCTACTTTAGTACATCTACGCAATGGCGTACTATGTAGCTGTTAGAAAAGATGAAGTCATGAAATTTACATGCAAATGGTACTACATGGAAAGTATCATGCTAAGTGAAATGAGTCAGAAAGAGAGGGACAGACATAGAAAGATTGCGTTCATCTGGGGAACATAAAGTCACAAAATAGGAGACTAACACCCAAGAATAGCTGGGATAAGTACTGGAGGTTCACTCCATGGCTTTGAGCCTCACTTGACCTCCAAGTCACATGTGCCCAAGACATAGAAACTGTCACATGTGCTTAGCAGGTCATTCTAACTACAGGATCTAGCCTTGAATGGGACGGAGTCACTGAGGGAGATGCACATTGATGATTAAAGACTCATTCATTAACTCCTTATTCGAATGACATATTGACTGATTCTTTTGTGTTTGTGTGCCCAATTTAAATAATTCATTTCATTTCATTTCATCATCCTGTTATTCGTCGATTGCCTCGAGCAGGCCCCAGTAACGTCTCTTTCATCCTAGCCCTGAGATTATATTCAAGGTTCTTTAGGAGAATGAGACCCATCATTGTTACTGGTATTTGGCATATTGGGTACGCCAGGAGTTTGCCAGACTCTGCCGCGTGGGCAGGCTACATTCGGTAGCCTGCCAGTTTGTCCAAAGTAGGAATGAGATAATAAGATGTCATAAAAAGATGTCCTGATAAGATGTCACGCGGCCGTGAATGCGGCCGCGCGGTTCCGGGAGCTGGATTTTATAGTCTCTGAGTCTTGGCCGTTGATGGGATTACACGGCACCAGGGGGCCAGGTGGTGGGTGTGACCCCCGCCTACTGGAATTTGGAGGATCTGGGTGGAGGATGCTCCACTCCAATCCGAGTAGGCTTGGAGATCTCGGCCCCGGAACTCGCGTGGATTGTTCCCTCTGCCAGTACCTTCATGTGTGCGGAGAGTGGTCTCAGCATGGTGGTGGCTGGTCCTGGAGGTCTTCGGCTGCCGGAGCCCTGGTCGGGGTGGGGAGGAAAGCTCAACCCGCTCCCCTCCAAGGGGCCCCGGCGAGGAACAGCCAGGCACAGGGGCAGAAGACTATTAAATAATAGATGCACGATATTGTAATACTTTTCAGATGAGTCAAGCTCATCACCGTCTTCATTACCAGCATTTCCAGTATGATCAATGTCATTGTTAGCATGATGTGATCATCAATATCATGATTGGTTTCTTCATCCTCACCATCCCTGATCTATTCTTCATCTCCGTCGTTGTCACCATCCTGGTCCCCACTATTGCCCTCTTTTCCGTGATAAATCACCCAAAATCACCACCCTCATTATCACCCTAATCATTTTCCTCATCCGTATCATCTGCCACATTTTACAAGAACATCATCACCAATAAATCACTAACTGTTGGGGAAGAGTTTTCCCCAAATGTGCCCAGACACGTTGCCCACCGGGTCTTGGCTGACTTGGGGCAAAGGATGACGGGCATTTGGAGAAACTCCCTCTGGGAGCAGTTGATGGCTCTTCATTTTATTGCCAAACACTGTCACTGTCTTCCGGTTGTTCATTGATTTGCTCGAGCGGGCACCAGTAACGTCTCCATTGTGAGACTGGTTGTTACTATGTTTGGCATATCGAGTACATCACGGGAGCTTGCCAGGCTTTGTCATGCGGGCGAGATACCCTCGATAGCTTGCCGGGCTCTCTGAGAGGGGCGGAGGAATTGAACCTGGGTTGCTCGTGCAAGGCAGACACCCTACCGCTGTGCTGTGGCTCCAGCCCTCTTGCCAAACACACACACACACGTGCTTTAGAGAGGGTCTCAGCTTACGAGAAAATCCAATCACATCAAGTTCAGCATCATGGGCCTATCACTTTCCTACTCTGCTTGGCCCTGGCTCCATCCTGTTCAAGGTTAAATCCTGCCATTAGGATGACCTGCTAAGCATATGTGACAGTCTCTATGTCTTGGGCACATGTGACTTGGAGGTGGAGTGAGGCTCAAAGCCAAAACCTGGTGCTGAGGCCACTTTGCAAGGTCAGGTCTTATCTGCTCTAATCCCAGTCACCATGCTCCACAACCAACTTCTTCATTATCACCATCATCATAACCGACGTTATCATCACCCCCACGGTCAAAATGACCATGATCCTCCTAGGAATATATCCCAGAGAGGCAAAAAAGTATAGTCGAAATGACAACTGCACTTGTTTGTTCATTGCAGCAGTCTTTACAATAGCCAGAATCTGGAAAAAACCTGAATGCCCGAGAACAGATGACTGGTTAAAGAAACTTTGGTAAATCTACACAATGGAGTACTATGCAGCTGTTAGAAAAGATGAAGTCATGAAGTTCATATACAAGTGGTACTACATGGAAAGTATCATGCTAAGCGAAATGAGTCAGAAAGAGAGGGACAGACATAGAAAGATTGCATTCACCTGGGGAACATAAAATAACAAAATAGGAGACTAACACCCAAGAATAGCCGAGATCAGCACCAGGAGGATTACTCCATAGCTTAGTGGCCAACCGGGCATTCTAGAGGAAAGGGCAGCTCAGATAGAGAAGGGAGCACCAAATAAAGGGTGTTGGGAGGTTCCTCTCTGGATGGGAGATGCGTGCTGAAAGTAGACTATAGACCGAACAAGATTGCCACTCAATGTCTCTTTTGCAAACCACAGCACCCAAGAGGAGAGAGATAACAAAAGGGAATGCCCTGCCACAGAGGCAGGGTGGGATGGGGGGATGGGGGGTGGGAGGGATACTGGGACTGGTGGTGGTGGAGAAGGGACACTGGGGAAGGGATGGGTATTTGATCATTGGATAACTGAAACCCAAGCACAAAAATCTGTAAGTCTACAACTGTACTTCATGGTGTTTCACTAATAAAAATTTAAGGGAAAAAAATGACCATGATCGCCAAAATAACCCTCAGCTTCTTCATCTGTACCACCAACATAACCAACACCATCAACCTTCTCAGCGCAAGTCATGATAACTCAATCTTTTGCACAGTGGTTTTTACTTAATACACGTTCCAAGATGAATACGCGGTTATTCCCACTGAAACTTTCACACACTTCAAGTCTCTCTATTCAAGCTGGAGACAAGAACATCTGTGACGAAAACAGTGAGATCGGTAGGAAGAATATTAATGAAAATTGTGTGGAAACCGTTTGACTATAATTGATGGTGTCCATGGATGCAGGGATTGAAAACCCTTTGGTCACTTTAATTATTCAAGTGCCCAGGAAACAAAACCCTCTCCTGATGACTGACAGAACCGTCTGAGCTGATTTCATTCTGGTTTACAGCAGCCAATTAAAGAAACCAATTACAGTTTCAAATTGTGTCAACACAGATTGACCTAATTTGATCCCTGTTAATCAGTTCCACAAACAAAGCCCATATGCGGGGCGAGTTTAAATTGGACAAAAGAATATGAAATGGGCCCTCCTTGCTTTGTTTAACCAACAACCCCCACCATCAGAGGGGAAAAAAAAATCCCATCAGCAGGCATTATTTAAAATCGTGAACACAAACACAAAATAATCAGTCAATACATCACTCAAAGAAGGAGTCAATTAACAAGTCTTTAATCATCAATGTGTTCTCACTGTTATCTCCCGTAATCATCTTCCATGGGTTTGGACACTTCTAAAAATGTCGCTAAAATCTAATTCCTGTGTATGCAAAGGAATTAATGTTATTATCTTAAGTGACTCATACGCTAAGTGGGGCATCTCTGTCTGAGTGAATAAAAATGAAGCAAGAAAGCGAATAAAGACACCTGCAAACTGTAAGCATATACTCACTCCGCTTCTCAATGGCAAATATCTTTAACGGAAAGTGTTCAAACTGATTTTTAATTAAAGGCTCAGATAGGTAGACGTAGATGCTTGATGCTTACTGGGTTCCGTCAACATGCCTTGGAGATTTTACCAAGTAGATTAACCGAAGAACAAATCAGTGGTCTGAACATGTAAGGAAAAAAAAAGCTGTATTTCCTTTTTTCCCTGGTGATATAATAATAATATACATGGAAAATCTTTCCATCCTGTTATAAAACACGAAAGAATTAACACGATGATGAGGACATTTTATCCGGAAAAAAAATAACCTTTGAAACAACAGTTTTGGATCAGAGACATAGCTTCTAGGGAAGAACAAGTTATCTTTCGCAGGTGTGGTGGTTTGATCCCCAGAATCACAAGGTTCCATATGCATTAATGATTAGGAGTGAATGAAAGTCACAGAGCTAGCAACGGCCCCTACATGTGGCTTCTTAAAACCCAAAGTAAAAACTGACATCCATCATCATCTGAAGCACTGTCCTCCCATAGTTCATCGATTTGCTCGAGCGGGCACCAGGAACGTCTCCGTTGTGAGACTTGTTGTTACTGGTTTTGGTAGATCAATACACCACGGGGAGCTTGCCAGGCTCTGCCGTGCAGGCGGTATGCTCTTGGTAGCTTGCCGGGCTCTCCGAAAGGGGTGGAGGAATCGAACCCAGGTCGGCCGCGTGCAAGGCAAACGCCCTACCCACTGTGCGATCGTTCCAGCCCCAATCATTATCTAGCCCTACAAATGAAAATAAGTAGAAAAGCGGTCATGGTTTATAGCAGAAAAGCTTTAGGCAGTGTGTTCAGTTGTGGTGTTGTTTTATTTGAGGGCCACACTCAACTGTGCTCAGGGTATACTCCTACGTCTGTGCTCACGGCTCGCTCCTGGCATTGCTCAGAGGACATATGGGGCGTAGACTCATCCACATACGAGGTGCAATCATTCTACCCCAATGTACTACCACATTGGCATAAAGAGTCAAATCTATTATGTAAAAACTATGTTTTATACAGAAAAAAAATAGGGGAAAAAATACAGTTTGTGTTTATCTGTGTGTGTGTGTGTAACTCCACAAAGTACAATTCCCATGGAATTCCTTTGAAACACTCCTCCCGTGTAGAAGACAAGAATAATCAACAAACGGAATATACACAGGGGAGTAGCCTGCATAGTTCTCACCTACCAAGGATGGACTCGCAGGTCACCTTGGAAAGATCCAAGTGTATGAGTCCAGATTCAGAGAAAAAAAAATATTGAATAAACTGGAGGATGAAGTTGCTATAACCCTGCAAATCTGGAATGAGTCATTGTCATGGAATGACGTCGCCTTCACAGGGAGAGGAATGACGTCATGCTCATGGAGAGTGGAATGACGTCCCCGTGACAGAGAGTGGAATTGGCATCACCTTCATGGAGAGTCCAAACACCAGCTAGACGCTTATCCTTTGGCTCTCCGTGAAGGTTTCGTCGTCGTCATTGGCTCTCCGTGAAGGTGACGTCATTCCGCTCTCTGTGGGGGTGACGTCATTCCAGAAAAGTGACTCATTCGGGTTTGTGATTTTTTTAACCACTCCCGGTACTTTCATGATCAACCCAGATCACAACACACATTGACAAACATCATGCTCCAGACACATACACCCTCATGCCTCAGGAGGGGGAATTTGTTTTGTTTTGGTTTGGTTTTTGGTTACACCTGGCCATGCTCAGGGTGTTACTCCTGGCTCTGCACTTAGGAATTACTCCTGGTGGTGCTCAGGGGACCATATGGGATGCTGGGAATCGAACCCAGGTTGGCCATGTGCAAGGCAAACGCCCTACCCGCTGTACTATCACTCCAGTCCCGGGGAAGGGGGAATTTTTTTTTTTTTTTTTGCTTTTTGGGTCCCACCTGGCGATGCTCAGGGCTTCCTCCTGGCTCTGCACTCAGGAATGACTCCTGGTGGTGCTCGGGGGACCCTATGGGATGCTGGGAATTGAACCCGGGTCAGTCGTGTGCAAGGCAAACGCCCTACCCGCTGTGCTATCGCTCCAGCCCACCAGGGAGGGGGAATTTTAATGCTTGATTTCCTTCCTTTATGTCCTGGTTCTCATCCGTACGCAGTGACCACTGGGTTCCAGTTGGATTTTCTCCTTGGAGGCAGCAGTCACAATGACAAGCCGTGATCTTAACATGGAATCTCTGAAATGATTTTGTTTAGTCGAACACATTCTTTGCAGCAAGCAGGAAGACAGCTTGACCCACTGGTCCTGAATTTGAGCTTTCATTCATTGACATTTTCTTTAAAAAAAAAATGAGCCAGTTACAAAAAATTTCCCATGATAATCCAAGGCTCAGATGCTTCTTCAAACCCTTCCTGGGGGCTGGGATGATAGCACAGCGGGGAGGGCGTTTGCCTTGCATGTGACTGACCCGGGTTCGATTCCCAGCATCCCATAGGGTCCCCCGAGAACCACCAGAAGCAATTCCGGAGTAGTGCTATGGGCGGGGTACTTGCGTTGCAAGCAGCTGATCTGGGTTAGATATTCTGTAAGGACCCCCCCCAAGCCAGCAAGGAGAGATTCCTGGTTACAGAGCCTGGAGGAATTCCTGAGCACCAAAGAACAAAAAGAAATAAACCTAAAGTCAAAACTTAACCACCTGATTTTGCAAATAGTTCCGAGTATACAAGGATTCCGAGTAAAGGAGTCGGTTGACAAGTCCAGAAGTTCCTTGGACGCCAGTTGAGTTCACCAAAATCAGGGCAGACTTTTCCGAAGCCAGTGACTTTTGGGATCGGGAAGTAAGACTGGGAGATTTCCCAACGGGGAGAACCAACCGAGGTGGTGTTCTGGTTTCCGAGGGTAAGAAAGGCACGGAGTAGGCACCTCTGGGTTTAGCCCAGGGAACTTACAGAGCTGGATGGACTTAGTTCTGCATCATCAACCTGGACATCCTTTGAACTGAATGTGGATTAGAACGCCCTTTGCATTTTTCCCCCCTTTGGGGCATTATGGTTTTCAATACAGATTCTGAAAGGTTGTCGTGGTTGTTCCTTTACCAACTTTTTTTTTTTTTTGCTTTTTGGGTCACACCCGGCAGTGCACAGGGGTTCCTCCTGGCTCTGTGCTCAGGAGTTATCCCTGGCAGTGCTCAGGGGACCATATGGGATGCTGGGAATTGAACCCAGGTCGGCCGCGTGCAAGGCAAACGCCCTCCCTGCTGTGCTATCACTCCAGCCCCCATTACCGACTTTTTACCTACTGTCAACACTCAAAAGGAGAGAGAGAGAGACAGAGACAGAGAGACAAAGAGAGACAGAGACAGAGAGACAGACAGAGACAGAGACAGACAGACAGAGACAGAGAGAGAAACAGAGACAGAGAGAAACAGAGACAGACAGACAAAGAGAGACAGAGACAGACAGAGACAGACAGAGACAGAGAGAGAAACAGAGACAGAGACAGACAGAGACAGACAGACAAAGAGAGACAGAGACAGACAGAGACAGACAGACAAACAGAGACAGAGACAGACAGACAGAGACAGAGAGACAGACAGAGACAGAGACAGACAGACAAACAGAGACAGACAGACAGAGACAGAGAGACAAAGAGAGACAGAGACAGAGACAGAGAGACAAACAGAGATAGAGACAGACAGACAGAGACAGAGAGAAAAACAGAGACAGAGACAGACAGACAGAGACAGTGAGACAGACAGAGACAGAGAGACAGACAGAGACAGAGACAGAGACAGACAGAGACAGAGACAGACAGACAGAGAGACAAACAGAGACAGACAGGCAGAGAGACAAAGAGAGACAGAAACAGAAAATACAAGTGTTTGTCATAGAGACAGGCTGGGCAGTGGTCATGGGAGGGAAACTAGGGACATTGGGGTAGGAAATGCACACTGGTGAAGGGACAGGTGTTGGAACACTGCATGACCAAAACCCAATCATGAACAAACAACTTTGTAATTGTAGCTCATGGTGACTTGCTCGAGCGGGCCCAGTAACGTCTCCATTGGAGACTTTGTTGTTACTGTGTCTGGCATATCGAATACTCTCGGTAGCTTGCCGGGCTCTCCGAGAGGGGCGGAGGAATCGAACTCGGGTCGGCCATGTTGGCCACTTGTAAGGCGAACGCCCTACCCGCTGTGCTATCGCTCCAGCCCGTGGGGTTCCGGGGATGAAGTGGATGATGCTTTAAGAGCGTCCTGTCTCACTTGGCCTTTGGTGGACTCTCAGAGCCCAAGCTTGGCACTGAGTCCTGCTGTGATTATGGTACGTCACCTCCCCTTGGTGCCCACAGTTGGGGACCATGCAAATTGGGGAATACATTTGACCCAGCAATACCACTTCTGGGAATATATCCCAGAAATGCAAAAAAAAAAAAGAGTATAGTAGAAATGACGTCTGCACTCATATGTTCATTGAAGCACTATTCACAATAGCCAGAATCTGGAAAAAAAAACCCAAGTGCCCAATTTGATCATTGTATAATTGAAACCCAAGCACAAAATTTATAAGTCCATAACTGTACCTCATGGTGTCTCACTAACAAAAAAATAATTAAAAAAATAAAATTTAAAAAAAAAAACAAGTGTCCAAGAACAGATGACTGGCTAAAGAAACTTGGGTCTATTTACACATTGGAATACTATGCAGCTGTTAGGAGAGATGAAGTCATGAAATTTGCATATAAGCGGACCAACATGGAGCGTATCATGCTGAGTGAAATGAGTCAGAGAGAGAGGGACGGACATAGAAGGACTGGACTCATTGGTGGAATATAAAGTAACAGAATGGGAGACTAACACCCAAGGATAGTAGGGATAAGGGCCAGGAGGATTGCTCCACGGCTTGGAAGCCGGCCTCACAGGCTGGGTGAAAAGGCAGCTCAGATAGAGAAGGGACCACCAAGTAAAGGATGCTTGGAGGACCCGCTCAGGATGGGAGATGCGTGCTGAAAGTAGACTATGGACGGAACATGATGGCCACTCAATACCTGCATTGCAAACCATAACACCCAAAAGGAGAGGGAGAGAGTTTAATGGAATGTGCCTGCCACAGAGGCGGGTGAATGGGGGTGCTGGGATTGTTGGTGGTGGAGAATGGGCACTGGTGGAGGGATGGGCACTCGATCGTTGTATGACTGAAACGTGATCACCGAAGTCTGTAAGTCTGTAACTGTATCTCACGGTGATTCATTAAGAAAATTTTAAGTCATACGAGTGGTACTCCATGGAAAGTATCATGCTAAGTGAAATGAGTCAGAAAGAGAGTGATAGACATAGAAAGATTGCATTCATTTGGGGGACATAAAGTAACAAAATAGGAGATTAATACCCAAGAATAGCCAAGATAAGTACCAGGAGGTTCACTCCATGGCTTGGAGGCCAGCCGCACACGCTAGGGGAAAAGGCAGCTCAGAGAGAGAAGGGAGCACCAAGTAAAGGGTGTTGGGAGGATCCTCCCAGGATGGGAGATGCATGCTGAGAGTAGACTATAGACCGAACACGATTGCCACTCATTGCCTCTTTTGCAAACCGCAGCACCCAAAAGGAGAGAGAGAACAAAAGGGAATGCCCTGCCACAGAGGCAAGGGTGGGATGGGGGGGATGGAGGGTGGGAGGGAGACTGGGATCCGTGGTGGTGGAGAATGGGCACTGGTGGAGGGATGGGTTGTTGATCATTGTACAGTTGATCAAACCCAAGCACAAAAATTTGTAAGTCTACAACTGTACTTTATGGTGTTTCACTAACAAAAATTTAAAAAAAATGTAAATGATGGAGAATGGGCACTGGTGGAGGGATGGGTCCTGGATCATTGTAGAACTGAAAGGTTAGCACGAAAGTTTGTAAGTCTGTAACTGTATCTCATGGTGATTCATTAAAAAAAATTAAAAAATTGTTTCCGATTAAAAAAAAAAGAGAAGAAAACTGAGTGGGATTCCCAGATGCGCTTTGTCTGTGGGGGTGTGTGATTCATTCCCCTGTCCTAGAGTCTCACCCCGGCGGATGCCTCTTGGACATCTCGTTCTCAACGTGTATTATCCAATTCCCAGAGAATCACGTATATTATTCAGGCGGTTCCACCACTCTCTGCTAATGAAGGAGAGCAGGAAAACGAGGTCTATTCATAATATATTATGTTGGGTGCCACGACCATGATCAACCCTTAGGTCCTTCGACCCAACGTGGATTTTTCTCCCCAGAACACAAATTCTCACCGCACGGTATTCGTGAATGCCACCGGGCTCCATCCCTGATGCCACGGTGCTTTCAGAGTCATGGGTACACTTCGTTACTTTCTCCAAAACGAGGCAGGGTGAATCTGGAAAATAAAGACTCGACAGGAGGATAAATGAGAGGCAGGACGGGGATGACGGGAAACCCCACCCCGGGCAGGGATGAAGTCAAGGGAGCCTGGGAGGAAAAAAATCTTTGAATTGGTCTGCCAGGAACCTCAAGTTGGTGATGGGATCCAGAGGAGACACATGGTATGTGATGTCTACACGTTACAAATTAATCTTTATTTTTTCTTTTTGGGTCCCACCCGGTGATGCTCAGATGTTCCTCCTGGCTCTGCACTCAGGAATGACTCCTGGCGGTGCTCAGGGAACCCTATGGGATGCTGGGAATCGAACCCGGGTCGCTATTGTTTTTATAGTTACATAATAGATATAAAACTTTATCACAATTTGACAGTTATATATAATAGATATAAAACTTGATAACAACCTGGGGTTGGAGCGATGGCACAGCAGGGAGGGCGTTTGCCTTGCACGTTTCTGACCCGGCCGACCCAGGTTTGATTCCTCCGCCGCTCTCGGAGAGCCCGGCAAGCTACCGAGAGTATCTCGCCCGCACGGCAAAGCCTGGCAAGCTACCCTGGAGTGACGTCTTTGAGATGACAAACACAGTAACAGCAAGTCTCATGATGGCTCACTCCTGACTCTGTGCTCACAAGTGACTCCTGGTTCCGTGCTCAAGGCTGACTCCTGACTCTGTGCTCAAGGCTGACTCCTGCGTCTGTGCTTTGGGCTGACTCCCGGCTCTGTGCTCTGGGCTGTCTTCATGCTCTGTGCTCAGGGCTGATTCCTGGCTCTGTCCTCAGGGATCTCTCCTGGCTCTGTGCTCAGGGATGACTCCCGGCTGGTGCCCACTTGAGCAAATTGATGAACAACGGGAGGACAGTGACAGTGATAAAAACCTGACAACATATATATATAATATATGTTATATTATATATATGATATATATATATCAGTTGATCATTTGATACCCCGTTATTCATTGATATACTCGAGCGGGTGTCCGTAACGTCTCCATTCATCCCTGTTGCATGCTAGCGTAGCCCAGTGGCATCTGCTCCTTCTAGGAACATGCAGAGCCTCAAACCGATCGCTCAGGGTGTTGACGAAGAAGTCTGACCATCTCGTAGGTGGGCGTCCACGCGGTCTTTTGACGTCCCGTGGAATCCAGTCAGTCATGGCTCTAGTCCAGCGGTCATCTCTAAACCTCATTACGTGTCCAGCCCATCTGATTTTTGATGCCTTGGCCAATGAGACAGTGTCCCTGATTCTTGAGCATTGACGGAGATCGGAACTCGGATTCTATCTCTCATTTGAGTGAATTGTGATATTACAAGCATAGCTTATAATATAATATATAATATAATATATATAATATTATATATAATATAATATATAATATATAAGTCATACGAGTGGTACTCCATGGAAAGTATCATGCTAAGTGAAATGAGTCAGAAAGAGAGTGATAGACATAGAAAGATTGCATTCATTTGGGGGACGTAAAGTCACAAAATAGGAGATTAATACCCAAGAATAGCCAAGATAAGTACCAGGAGGTTCACTCCATGGCTTGGAGTGAATTATATAATAATTATATAATAATATAATAATTATACAATATATAATTATATATTATATATTATATGTAATGTATAATTGAATATATAATATAATATATATTATACTTCGTCTCAATTCTCTCTGTCTCTGTCTCTGTCTCTGTCTCTGTCTCTCTGTCTCTCTGTCTCTCTCTCTCTCTCTCTCTCTCTATATATATATATATCGCCTCAATTACTTTTCTGTTTGTCATTTTTACCATTTTTCTTCTTCCTGCTCCCTTGAAAATGCTTAATTACTGTGTCCATAGAAATGTCACGGGCAGGGGCATCACAGACTCTGCCATTAAAAGCAAGACGCACAATGCGTTGGCATTTCCGGGCCGGCTGGAGAACTGGACCATCTCAGCAGCACCTCGCAGGACCGTGGACATATTGAGACCACGGGATGTGCCCGTGGGTGTTGTTTTTTTTTTTTTTGCAGATGGAGGCATTGGCCGGGGACATTGTGCCATGCTCAGGGCACCATATTGGTGGACAGGGAAAAGGCAACTGCTTTGATGGCTGTTTGGTGAATGATTCATACCCAGTGATTCCAGGAACTGCACTGTCTTTGGGAAGTGGGGATGAGGTTCAGCTAAACTCTGGGGATAGTCAGAGCTGACTCCTGGCTCTGTGCTCAGGGCTCACTCCCAGCTCTGTGCTCAGGGCTGACTCTCGGCTCTATGCTCAGGACTCCCGACTCTGTGCTCTCCCGGCTTTGTGCTCAGGAATCACTCCTGGCTCTGTACTTAGGGCTGACTCCTGGCTCTGTGCTCAGGGCTGATTCCTGGCTCTATGTCCAGGGCTGACTCCTGGCTCCATGCTCAAGGCTGACTCCTGCTTCTGTGCTCAGGGCTGACTCCTGGCTCTGTGCTCAAGGCTGACTCCTGCTTCTGTACTCAGGACTGATTCCCAGATCTGTGCTCAGGGCTGACTCCCAGCTCCGTGCTCAGGGCTGACTCCTGGATCTGTGCTCAGGACTGACTCCCGGCTCTGTGCTCAGGGCCAACGCCCAGCTCTGTGCTCAGGGTTGACTCCCGGCTCTGTGCTCAGCACTGACTCCCAGCTCTGTGCTCAGAGCTGACTCCTGGATCTGTGCTCAGGACTGACTCCTGGCTCTGTGCTCAGGGCTGATGCTCAGCTCTGTGCTCAGAGCTAACTCTCGGCTCTGTGCTCAGGGCTCACTCCCGACTCTGTGCTCAGAAGTGACTCCTGGTTCTGTGCTCAAGGCTGACTCCTGGCTCTATACTCAGGGCTCACTGCTGCCTCTGGGCTCAGGGCTGACTCCCGGCTCTGTGCTCAGAACTGACTCCTGACTCTGTGCTCAGGGCTGACTCCCGGCTCTGTGCTCAGGGCTGACTCTCAGCTCTGTGCTTCGGGCTCACTCCCGACTCTGTGCTCAGAGCTGACTCCTGTTTCTGTGCTCAGAGCTGACTCCTGGCTCCATGCTCAAGGCTGACTCCTGCTTCTGTGCTCAGGGCTGACTCCTGGCTCTGTGTTCAGGGCTGACTAATGGCTCTGTGCTCATGACTCACTCCTGGCTCTGTGCTCAGGGCTGACACCCAGCTCTGTGCTCAGGGTTGACTCCCGGCTCTGTGCTCAGTGCTCACTCCTGTCTCCATGATCAGGGTTGACTCCTGGCTCTGTGATCAGGGCTGACTCCTGGCTCTGTGGTCAGGGTTGACTCCCATCTTTGTGCTCAGGGCTGACTCCCGGCTCTGGGCTCAGGGCTCACTGCTGCCTCTTGGCTCAGGGCTCACTCCTGGCTCAGTGCTCAGGGCTCACTCCCGGCTCTGTGCTCAGGGCTCACTCCTGACTCTGTGCTCAGGACTGACTCCCATCTCTGTGCTCAGGGCTGACTCCCAGCTCTGTGCTCAGGGCTCACTCCTGGCTCTGTGCTCTGGGCTGACTCCCGGCTACGTGCTCAGGACTGATTCCCAGCTCTGTGCTCAGGGCTGAATCCTGGCTCTGTGCTCAGTGCTCAGTCCTGGCTCCATGCTCAGGGTTGACTCCTGTCTCTGTACTCAGGGCTGACTCCCCATTGTGGGCTCAGGGCTGACTCCTGGCTTCGTGCTCAGTGTTGACTCCCGGCTCTGTGCTCAGGACAGATTCCCAGCTCTGTGCTCAGTGCTGACTCCTGGCTCCGTGCTCAGTGCTCACTCCTGGCTTTGTGCTCAGGGGTGACTCCTGGCTCTGTGCTCCGGGCTGACTCCTTTCTCTATGCTCAGGGCTGATTCCCGGCTCTATGCTCAGGGCTCACTTCTGGCTCTGTGTCCGGACATCTCTCCTTCTGGTTCTCAGGGGACCATGTAAGGAGTTAGAGATGAAACCAGGGTCAGCCTCATGCAAGACAAAGGCATTAACCTGCCTCCTTACTCTCCTGCCCTAGACTGCTTTTTTTTTCCTTTTTGGGTCCCAGCCGGCGATGCTCAGGGGTCCCTCCTGGCTCTGCACTCAGGAATGACTCCTGGTGGTGCTCGGGGGACCCTATGGGATGCCAGGGAATCGAACCCGGGTCGGCTGCGTGCCAGGCCAATGCCCTCCCCACTGTGCTATCGCTCCAGTCCTGGAGTTTTTTAAGAATAATGTATGAGTGATAAAATTTCCCCTTCCTGTCAGTTTGTAGTTATCACTGTGTCATTTCTTTTGATCACTGTGTCATTATTTATTTTTTCCTTTTTGGGTCACACCCGGCGATGCTCAGGGGTCCCTCCTGGGTCTGCACTCAGGAATGACTCCTGGCGGTGCTCGGGGGACCCTAGGGGATGCTGAGAATCGAACCCGGGTCGGCCGCGTGCAAGGCCAACGCCCTCCCCGCTGTGCTATCGCTCCAGCCCCCGAGTCTGATTTCCTTAACGAAAACTATGTCATCTGCTTCTTTCCTTCCGTCATTTTATTGTAACGTCTTATCCCGCCTCACGAATTCTTTGCTCACCGTGTAATTCTCGTGCTGCAAATGTTTATTTTCATGGTATTATAATTTTTATCGAATCTCCGTGAGACACAGAATTACCAAGCTGATCTCAATATTCGGGTGAATCCACGGATAATATTTTTTTCATTTCATATTTTCTGCAGTCCGTTTGGAGTGCTGGGTTTTGCAATCATCATATGCAATCTATCTCTCTGTCTCTCTGTCGTCTCTGCCTCTCTCTGTCTCTGTCTCTCTCTGTCTCTGTCTGTCTCTCTCTGTCTCTGTATCTCTGTCTCTGTCTCTCTTTGTCTCTCTCTGTCTCTGTCTATCTCTCTCTGTCTCTGTCTGTCTCTCTCTGTCTCTGTCTCTCTGTCTCTGTTTCTCTTTGTCTCTCTCTGTCTCTGTCTGTCTCTCTCTGTCTCTGTCTTTCTCTGTCTCTGTCTCTCTTTCTGTCTCTCTGTCTCTCTGTCTCTCTCTGTCTCTGTCTGTCTCTCTCTGTCTCTCTGTCTCTGTCTCTCTTTGTCTCTCTCTGTCTCTGTCTGTCTCTCTCTGTGTCTGTCTCTCTGTCTCTGTTTCTCTTTGTCTCTCTCTGTCTCTGTCTGTCTCTCTCTGTCTCTGTCTCTGTCTCTGTCTCTCTTTGTCTCTCTCTGTCTCTGTCTGTCTCTCTCTGTGTCTGTCTCTCTGTCTCTGTCTCTCTTTGTCTCTCTCTGTCTCTGTCTGTCTCTCTCTGTCTCTGTCTCTGTCTCTGCCTCTGTCTCTCTCTCTGTCTCTGTCTCTCTGTCTCTCTGTCACACTCTGTCTCTGTCTCTCTGTGTCTGTCTCTCTCTGTCTCTGTGTCTCTGTGTCTGTCTCTCTCTGTCTCTCTCTGTCTCTGTCTCTCTTTCTGTCTCTCTGTCTCTCTCTGTGTCTGTCTCTCTCTGTCTCTGTCTCTGTCTCTGTCTCTCTCTGTCTCTGTCTCTCTCTCTCTCTGTGTCTGTCTCTCTCTGTCTTTCTCTGTCTCTGTCTCTCTTTCTGTCTCTCTCTGTCTCTCTGTCTCTCTCTGTCTCTGTCTCTCTTTCTGTCTCTCTCTGTCTCTCTGTCTCTCTCTGTCTCTGTCTCTCTCTGTCTCTCTGTCTTTCTCTGTCTCTCTGTGTCTCTCTGTGTCTCTCTGTGTCTCTCTCTGTCTCTGTCTTTCTCTGTCTTTCTCTGTCTTTCTCTGTCTCTGTCTCTGTCTCTGTCTCTCTGTCTCTGTCTCTGTCTATCTCTGTCTGTCTCTGTCTCTCTGTCTGTCTCTGCCCCTGTCTGTCTCTGTCTCTGTGTCTCTCTCTGTCTCTGTCTCTCTGTCTCTGTCTCTCTCTGTCTTTCTCTGTCTCTCTGTCTCTGTCTCTCTCTGTCTCTCTCTCTGTGTCTCTCTCTGTCTCTGTCTTTCTCTGTCTCTGTCTCTGTCTCTGTCTCTGTCTCTGTCTCTGTCTTTCTCTCTCTCTCTCTCCTTCCTCCAGGGAGTCACAGACCCATAGAAGCCCTTGAAAGGAAAGTGTCCATCAAGTAAGTTTCTTCTCCTCACACAGTTTCCCCCCCCCCACAAAAAAAACCTCATAATTTATGCTTAGGATTTTGACCACACATGGGATGAGGGTAGGACAGAATTTGTTTTGCTTTTTGGAATCTCAGGCTCCGGCTGGCAACGCTTGGGGTAGTGAACCCAATGGTCACTCCCGGTGGTCCTGGGGCCATGGAACCCCAGGCAACCGCCTGCGAGGCAAGCTTCCTCAACCCCTAGACCACCTCTCTAACCCCAAACAGAAATTTGCAGTGCTTTCCTCTTTGGGGAAAGAAAGCAAACAAAACAGAACATAAATTATTGATTAAGATAAAATGTAAATTATTGATTAAGATAAAAATCAATATCTATGTAACCATCAGGACACAAACGCTTATAAAACAGACCCGGAAATACAAATGACGCACAAAGTTCATATTTTTATTTTAAAAAAACAAACTATAAAGGGTACATCGGCTGTGATTCCAGTGTACACAATTGTCTTTAAAAAAAATACCATGTAGAGGCTGGAGAGATAGCACAGTGGGTAGGGCGTTTGCCTTACACACGGCTGACCCGGGTTCGATTCCCAGAGTCCCATAGGGTCCCCCGAGCACCAGCTAGGAGTAACTCCTGACTGCAGAGCCAGGAGTCACCCCTGTGCATCCCCAGGTGTGACCCAAAAAGAAAAAAAAAAAGAGATAAAGTACTTATAGCAAGTGTAGCCTTATCTAGGGAGGGGTCTTAGGGGCGGGAAACTGAGGACATTGGTGGGCGGGAGTCGACACTGGTCACGGGTTTGGTTTTCCATGCCTGAAACTCGATGGTGAACATCTTTGTAAATCATCATGCCATCATAAAAATTTTTTTAATTAGATACACATGAAACGAAGTGATTAAATGAAAAGGTAAAAACGTTCGGGAAATGACTGGAAGAAACTTTCTCATCGGCTGGATGGACTCAAAGGAATATGGGAATATTCCAGGAATATTCCAGGTCTTGTCGGTCACATCTTGGGGTAAAAGAAGTGGACCTGTTTCAACTCCTGGAAACTGATTCTCCCCCGGATGGTATGCCCGTGATCACCTCCCACTGTAGGGTGAATATAAAACTACTTTCAAGTGGATTTTGTGGTATTAATGCCTTTATTGTCCATAAACCTGGCTTGCCTTGATTTAGAGGAAACCGTATGAAAAGAATTAAGAACATTTTTGTCAACACTTTTAAAACTTTGGTCACAGTGATATTCCACATGTCCATCCATTTGTAAGCAAGGGTCATGACTTTATTTTTTTTTTCCTTGCTGGCTGTATAATATTCCGTTGTGTAGCTGTGCCCGAATTCCTTTTTCCAGTCATCTATTCTTGGGCACTTGAGTTCTTTCCAGATTCTGGCTATCGAGAATAATGATGCAGTGAACATAGGCATGCAGATGATGTGTCTGCTGTGCCTTTTGGGGATGCCAGGGTATATTTACCAGAAGTACTATGGCTGAGACATATGGAAGCTCAATTTCTATTTTCTTTTTCTTTTCTTTTCTTTTTTTTTGGCTTTTGGGGTCACACCCGGCGATGCTCAGGGGTTACTCCTGGCTCATGCACTCAGGAATCGCTCCTGGCGGTGTTCGGGGGGACCATATGGGATGCTGGGAATCGAACCTGTGTTGGCCATGTTTGCTGCGTGCAAGGCAAACGCCCTACCCGCTGTGGTATCGCTCCAGCCCCCTATTTTCTATTTTTTTTTTTTTAAGAAATGACCACGTATGGATCCACATGGAGAGTATCAAGTTGAATGAGATGAGTCAGAGGAAGAGGGAAGATATTAGAACGACGGAACTCATTTATACGACATGAAAAAAAAAACGTACTATGAGACTAATATCCAAGGTCAAAAGAAAGAGGGGGTAGTCCACGGTTGGAAGTTGGCCACAACTGAGAGTAGGACACAGAGCAGTTAAAGTAGAGAAGGTTCCACCATGACAATGACAGTTGGAAATGGTCACTCTGGACAAGAACTGAGTGCTGAGAAGAGGTAATGGCTATAATTTTCAGTGACTGTGTTGTTAACCAAAACGTCCAAAAGGAGAGAGAGAGACAGAGACAGAGACAGAGACAGAGAGAGGGAGGGAAGGAGAGTGAATAGTGAGAAATCAAAGCACTGAAAAGAAAAACAATTAAAAAACAATAAGGAATGTGCAGCGACCAGAAATTCAAAAAATTCACAAAGACTACAAATTTCCTTCTCTGCCCTTAAATACAATCTCATGCTCTTTCCTCAAAAATGACCAAAAAACGGTGCAACAGAAACCTTTTTCTTTTCCCCCCTGGGTGAATCTCCTGTGATCTGTCCTTTGTTGACCCTCTGTTGGCAACCAAGAACAAAGAACGTATGGGAGATTTTGTACCGTGCTTCTCCCAAGGAATTTGTGGCTTTAGAGAGGGGCTGGAGTTCGCCATGGGGAGTTTGCCAGACTCTGCCGTGTGGGCAGGTAACATTCGGTAGCCTGCCAGGTTGTCCAAAGCAAGAATGAGATAATAAGATGCTTCCGGGAGGTGGGTTTGATAGTCTCTGGGTCTTGGCTGTTGATGGGATTACACGGTGCCAGGCGGCCAGTTGGTGGGTGTGACCCCCGCCTACTGGAATTTGGAGGATCTGGGTGGAGGATGCTCAGCCCCGATCCGAGCAGGCTTGGAGATCTCAGCCCCGGGACCCGCGTGCCTTTGTTCCTCTGCCGGTACCTTCATGTGTGCGGAGAGTGGTCTCAGCATGGTGGTGGCTGGTTCTGGGGGTCTTTGGCTACCAGGGCTCTGCTAGGGGAGGGGAGGAAAACTCAACCCGCCCCCCTCCAAGGGGCCCCGGCGAGGACAGCCAGGCGCGGGGGCAGGAACACTCAAATAAAATGTTCTTGGTTCCAACTCATTTTAGGCTCTCCAAGAGTTCTCACCCTGAGGCCATTTGGAACCCATCCCATACTAACTCCTCTAGCAGAATATAGTAAACTCCTCAGCCCTGGGAGTACCAGGACACGCAAAAAAGACTGGATCAGAGGTGGAAAATGGTCTTTAAAAATGCAGCCAAGGTGGGGATCAAAGGCAGAAAAGTGATTTTAGAAAGATGTGGGTGTGGGAATTGGACAGAACTGGAGGGAGTGTTTTGGGGTCACGCTTGGCTGTACTCAGAGCTGACTCGGGGCCCTGTGCTCAGAAGAATCACTCCTGGCATTGCTGGGGCGGGGGGCCCTGCGTGGTATTGGAAATGAACTGAAGAGCGTTGGGCACTAGGCAAGTTCTCACTGGGTACCATCTCTCCAGCCCTAATGTCACCATGACAACGGACAGGGGATGATGCTTCTCAGCCCTCGTACAAGACAAGAGATAATTGGGGAAGAGATGTTTCTGGGTTCTTTTCCCAAGGCTGTCTTGGCCTCCAGGTCCTGTGGAGGTTTTTTGCACCACAAATTCAGCCTGATGGCAAAGAACTTTCTGGTACGGATGATGTCGGTGGGCCCCAGGGGTGACTTACGGGAAATGGGGAGGAGAGAGAGAGACGAGGGTCACTTTCTCCCCATCCGCCTCTGCCCCCCGGGACCCAGCGTGACTGGGGTCTTGTCTAACCCTGCAGAGAGGAAATTTCAGGAGTAGACAAGCCGTGAAATAAATAGATTTTATTTGGAGGGGTTTTTTTTATGGTGTGGAAAGGAGAGAGAGAGAGAGAGAGAGAGAGAGAGAGAGAGAGAGAGAGAGAGAGAGAGAGTGTGTGTGTGTGTGTGTAAAGTGGTCAAGACAGACCCAGGGCTTCTCCAAGGGCGGAGAGACCCCTACACACACACACACACACACACACACACACACACACACACACACACACGCACCCGCCCCAGCATCAGACAGGAATGCATGAAAGTTCTCATCTCAAGAGGGGAGATGCAGGTGACACGTGAGCCCGGCCACGTGGGCACCAGCAGCACCTGGGCTCAGGCAGCCTCTGCGCCCTCCCTGGGTCCCAGGGGGCCTTGAGAGGGTGTCTCCCACCTGCCCCCACCTGGGGCTTCTCCCCAGGTCAGAGTCCGTTGCTAAGGAGGTGGCCAGGGGCGTTGGGAGTGGGGGATGGGCTTCCTTGGGCGGAATCACTCAAATTAATCAGATTAAGGGTATTCGAGGAATTTCCTTCATGGGGAGGGGTCCAGTCTCCTCAGGGTCCCCTGCTTAAGGTTTTATTCTAATCTGCAAAGTGGATCAGCCCTGGAATTGTCCTCGCAGAAGTTTTGCTGACCTGGTTTATTTCCTTATCCTATCTACCTGCCTACATCAAGGACTTGGATTCTTGATGGATTCTTGATGTTGAATGATGCAGAAACTCATATATTCTTCCAAGAGAGAAAAATCTTTCTTTTCTCTTCCACTCAATTTCTTGTGATGCCACGATGTAATTACAAAAGAACTCCGTATAACAAAGAGGAATAGAATACAGGTACGTATTAGCTGACTGCAGAAACTAAAGCAACACACGCCTGGCCCAATCCCAGCTTTCTCTGCTGTCTTTACCGTATCTGTATACACCTGACACGTACACACGCACACACAATACACAATTCCTTGTTTTCTCAAGGACACTTTCTTTTTTTAAATTTTTTAAACATTTTTTATTAGTGAGATGCCGTGAGGTACAGTTGTAGACTTACAAATTTTTGTGCTTGGGTTTCAATTATACAGTGATCAAATACCCATCCCTCCACCAGTGCCCATTTCCCACCACCATGGATTCCAGTATCCCTCCCACCCCCCATCCCACCCCACCTCTGTGGCAGGGCATTCCCATCTGTTCTCTCTCTCCTTTTGGGTGCTGTGGTTTGCAAAAGAGGCATTGAGTGGCCATCATGTTCGGTCCATAGTCTACTTTCAGCATGCTTCTCCCATCCTGGGAGGATCCTCCCAACACCCTTCATTTGGTGCTCCCTTCTCTATCTGAGCTGCCTTTTCCCTAGCATGTGTAGGTGGCCTCCAAGCCCTGGAGCAAAATTCCTGGTACCAATTTCGGCCACTCTTGGGTGTTAGTCTTCTCAAGGACACTTTCCACATAAACATTATCACCGTATTTGTATGGAGCAATATTTCCAAATAGATGCATCAGAACAAAAAATTTTAGGAGCCTTGAGTAAGTACAAGGCAACCTTAATCAGAGCATGGCAATTTCAAGATGTTGCATATTTAAAAAAAAAATACATGGTGCACGCGTGTGTGTGTGTGTGTGTGTGTGTGTGTGTGTGTGTCTCCCCTCCTGGCCTGTGTGCTCTTACCAGGCTCTCTGCCTTCACAGCAGAGCGCTGGGTCCATGATTTCCCCAGGGTGTTCTGGAAGTTGCTCCCAGGCTCCTAATCAAGGCAAGTTGACTTGCCCGGAATTAGAATGAGCAGCTTTATTTCCTGCCGAGAATTCAGGAGTGCTTGAGATCACAGAGGCGCTTTCTGGAGACTCTTGAACCGAACACCTCTCACCGCGTAGAGATAGAGGCGGAGAGACGCCTCCTCTATTCCCCGTGGGGGTTGAGACTTCCTGCCGGTGACAAGCCCTCTCTCCGATGGCTCAGATGCTGAACTCGCACCCTGTAGATTCCATGTCCTCACTCCGGCACTCCTGAAACCCACACAAGTTGCAGTAAAATGCAACGCTGCGTGTGTTGGCCCATCATCGAGAAATAGTACTTTTTTTTCTCTTTTTGGGTCACACCCGGCGATGCTCAGGGGTTCCTCTTGACTCATGCACTCAGGAATGACTCCTGACGGTACTCAGGGGACCCTATGGATGCTGGGAATTGAACCCGGGTTGGCCCCATGCAAAGCAAACGCCCTATCCTCTGTGCTATTGCTCCAGCCCCCAGAAAGTATTTCTTGGTTGAGGTGATCATAGTATTTTGTCAGGTGATTCTGGGAACTTGGGTTGTGCATTTACAGCTCTTGATTGTTGTATAAAGTTGCAATGGGCAGAGGTAGACATGGGTGTCTTCAGAACAATCTTGTTGTCACCTTAGACTAGATGTCCAGCATTAGGATTACTGCTTATAGGAAAGATTTAGTCACTGTGTTTTGTTTTGTTTTGGTTTTGGTTTTTGGCTTATGGGTCATACCCGGCGATGCTCAGGGGTTCCTCTTGACTCATGCACTCAGGAATTATTCCTGACGGTGCTTGGGGGACCCTATGGATTCTGGGAATTGAACCCAGATCGGCCACGTGCAAGGCAAATGCCCTCCCCGCTGTGCTATTGCTCCAGCCCCCGAAAAGTATTTCTTGGCTGAGGTGACCATAATATGTTGTCCCCTGATTCTGGGAACTTGGGTTGTGCATTTGCAGCTCTTGATTGTTGTAGAAAGTTACACTGCACTAGAGAGAGGTAGACATGGGTGTCTTCAGAGCAATCTTCTTGTCACCTTAGACTAGATGTCCAGCAGTAGAATCACTGCATATAGGAAAGATTTAGTCACTGTGTTTTGTTTTGTTTTGTTTTTGTTTTTTGGCTTTTGGGTCACACCCGGCGATGCTCCAGGATTACTGCTGGTTCATGCATTCGGGAATCACTCCTGGCAGTGCTTAGGGGACCCTATAGGATGCTGGGAATCGAACCCGGGTCAGCCACGTGCAAGTCAAACGCCCTCCCCGCTGTGCTATTGCTCCAGCCCCGAGTCACCGTGTTTGGAAGAGTCTCGAAGTCCCCCTTTTTATGACGTGGGGGCTCACACCCAGCTATGCTCAGGGCTGACTCCTGGCTCTGCACGCAGGGATCACTCCTGCCGGACCAGGGGAGGCCTGGTCCTATTGGCCTCATGCACGCACGGCAAGAGGGCTACCCACTGCACTCTCTCTCTGGCCCGTGTCAGCTGCTTGTTTGTAAGCAAGGCTGAACCAGGCTACGATCCTGATAGAGGTGCGTGAGAGGGTTATTCCCTTTACACTCCTGCCTGCGGACACTCACTGGCCCTCCTCTTCTTCATATGGACCATTCTTGCAAGTGGGATGGGTCTGATTGTCGGTCTGGGCTCGAGTGATAGCACAGCGGGGAGGGCGTTTATCTTGCACACGGCCGAGCCGGGTTCGATTCCTCCGCCCCTCTCGGAGAGCCAGGCGAGCTACAGAGAGGATCCCGCCCGCACGGCAGAGCCTGGTAAGCTCCCCGTGATGTATTCGAGATGCCAAACACAGTTACAACGAGTCTCAGGATGGAGACGTTATTGGTGCCTGCTCGAGCAAATTGATGAACAACGGGAGGACTGTGCTACTGTAGTGGTACTGGTGACTATTTTTCTTTTCCTACACGGCCCAGATCTTCAAACGTCTTTCCTCTTCCTTCGCTCTCCTCTCCAACCCTTATTTGGACAGCATGGTCAACGGGTTCTTCCTTGAGCCATTTCATCCTGGGCGGGAAAACATCTCTTCCCCGTCCCCCTCCAAACAGAACAAAGCCGGTAGCAGGAGAAAGGCGGACACACAAGTTGAAGGACACGCCTATAGGATGAACATCAGAGACCACAGGGGCATGAGAAATAAGTAAACAAAGGTACCTGGCCCCGGAGACAGGCAGGGGGGAATAGGAGGGAAACTTGGGGGCGTTGGTGGGCAGAAGTGGACATCGGTGAAGGGATGAGGAGGGGTGAAATATTATATATGCCTGAACCCCATTCATGACTAACTGACATTCATGGTGATCCCATGAATAATTGGGGGATGCCCTTAAAAATAATCCATCCTTGCCAGGTCATACTTCCTATGATCGGAAAGCTGCCTAGGAGGGTGCCTTCGTGTTTATGATGCTATTTCTTAGGACTTTCCCCAGCTAGGTCTTCTTCTCCTCCTCTTCCCTCTTTCCTCTTCCTCTTCCTCTTACAATTCCTCCTCCTCCTCCTCCTCCTTCTCCTCCTCCTCCTCCTCTTCTTCTTCTTCTTCTTCTTCTTCTTCTTCTTCTTCTTCTTCTTCTTCTTCTTCTTCTTCTTCTTCTTCTTCTTCTCCTTCTCCTTTTTCTTCTCCTCCTCCTATTTCTTTTCTTTCTTCTTCTACTTCTTTTACTTCTTCTTCTACTTCTTTTACTTCTTCCTCTTCTTCTCATTCTGCTTCTTCTTCTTCTTCTTCTTCTTCTTCTTCTTCTTCCTCTTCTTCTTCCTCTTCTTCTTCCTCTTCTTCTTCCTCTTCTTCTTCTTCTTCTTCTTCTTCTTCTTCTTCTTCTTCTTCTCCCTCTTCTTCCTCTTCTTCTTCTTCTTCTTCCTCTTCTTCTTCTTCTTCTTCTTCTTCTTCTTCTTCTTCTTCTTCTTCTTCTTCTTCTTCTTCTTCTATTGCCTCATGTTCTTCTGGTTCTACTCTGAATACAGAATAATCTACCTAATTTACTGTTTTGTTTTTGCCTGAGTTACTTCTCAAGTTTGTTTTCTGTAGGATATTAACATAAAATATTCTGTCACCTTCTCCATTGTTTTCTTCTACCTCTTCTTCTTCTTCTTCTTCTTCTTCTTCTTCTTCTTCTTCTTCTTCTTCTTCTTCTTCTTCTCCTTCTCCTCCTCCTCCTCCTCCTCCTCTTTCTCCTTCTTCTCCTCCTCCTCCTCCTCTTCCTCTTTCTCTTCCTCCTTCTTCCCCTCCTCCTCCTCCCTCTTTTCCTGCTCCTCCTCCTCCCTCTCTTCCTGCTCCTCCTCCTGCTCTTCTTCCTCCTCCTCCTTCTTCTTCTCCTCCTCCTCCTTCTCCTCCTCCTTCTCTTCCTCCTCCTTCTCCTCCTCCTTTTTCTCCTTCTCCTCTTCCTCCTCATTCTTCTTTCTCTCCTCCTCCTCTTCCTCCTTCTCCCCTTCTCCTCCTCCTCATTCTTCTTCTACCCCTCCTCTTCCTCTTCTCCTCCTCTTCCTCTTCCCCTACTCCCCTTCCTTCTCTGTCTCCTCCTTCTATTTCTTTCCCCTTCTCCTTTCTCTCTTTCTCCTTCATCCTTCTCCTTCCCCCCTCTTCCTCCTCCGGCTCCTCCTCCTTTCTTTCCTTCCCCCTCTCCTCCCTTTCCTTCCTCCATCTTTCTTCTCTTCCTCCTCTGCCTCCTCCTTCTCTGTGGCTACTGAATCCTAGAGTTTTCTCCTGAGTTTCAGAGGAGGAGTAAAGGAAAGAGTTGTGCACAGGGGCACAGAGTCACAGAGAATGACACAAGTGAGGCTCCCAGTGGCCACCTGCTCCTAACAGACTGGTGTCCACTTGGATCAGACACACACACACACAGAGACCTTTTCGCAGGTGAGTCTTGAAAACTTTCTAATCCCTGCTGGAGCGCGATGTTGTCACTTCGAATTTACAGCGTACCTATCACTTCCAGAATATTCGAAATTTCTTTTTTTTTTCCCCATTCCCAACTATGAATTCTGCCAACATGCCTTGTCCAGGGGGAGGAAAGCTATTATTGCTTTTTTTGGGGGGGAGGGTTTTGCACAGGGTTGAATTTGAAAAGCCATACCAGGTGCTGCTGGAGAAATTTCTGAATAATTCAACAGTTGGATTCTCTCACATGGGGTTTTGCTTTGACCAGTGCAAAACTGCTATACATGGCTCAAGGCAAGCCATGTTCACGTGTGTGTGTGTGTGTGTGTGTGAGAGAGAGAGAGAGAGAGAGAGAGAGGGAGGGAGGAGGGAGAGGGGGAGAGAGAGACCAAAGCATTGCAACGAAAAATAAGGAATGTGCAGTGACCAGAAACTTAAAAAATTCACAAAGACAACAAATTTCCTTCTCTGCCTTTAACACAACCTCATGCTTTTTCCTCAAAAATTACCAAAAACGGTTCAAAATAAGAACCTCTTTTTTTTTTCTGGATGAATCTCCCGTGATGTATTCTTTGTTGTTACGATAAGTGATGGCTTCTTTTTTTTTTTTAAGTCTAAGTATGACTCGATGTTGGCAACAAAGACTATATTGGAGATGTTTGTACTCCGCTTGTCCAGGAAATTTGTGGCATAAAAATGAAAATACCTGCATTGTGTGTTTCTTATTATTATACTTTGTTCAGCTATTTTGTTTTCCTCTGACTGGTAGAACGTTAAGTGGGGTGTCACATTGACACCGGAGGTGATAGATGTGTGAATTTTTGGAGGGAAGAATCCTTATTTCCATTACCGACAGGAATTCCGAGGCAGGGTTTTTGCTTGTTCGTTTTGGAGTCTCACCTAGCAGTGCTCAGGACATATTCCTGCCTCTGTGCTCGGAGATCCGTCCTGGTAATGTTCGGGGGACGACCATACGGGAAGGCAGGGAGCAAATCTTGGCTGAGAGCATGCAAGGCAACCCTCCTACCCCCTATACTATGTCTCTGGTCCCTGAGTCAGGCGTCTTAGAAATATTGTCATGGAATTAGAGGATTTTTTTGCTATTAATGATGCCCTCGTTGATTTTGCTAGTTGAAAATGTCACAGTCGTCTCCCATTTTCATCCCGTTATTATCCACGCGTTTAGATGGGCACCGTTATTTTGTTTTCTGAGCTAATATTTTAAAAGGTTGGGGGCTGGAGCGATAGCACAGCGGGGAGGGCGTTTGCCTTGCACGCGGCCGACCCGGGTTCGATTCCCAGCAACCCATATGGTCCCCCGAGCACCGCCAGGAGTGATGCCTGAGTGTATGAACCAGGAGTAACTCCTGTGCATTGCTGGGTGTGACCCAAAAATGCAAAAAAAAAAACCAAAAAAAAAACCAAGTAGGGAAAATCATGCAAATCCAGTTCCACACCCCCCTCCTTTAATTTGTGCTAAACAATAGGGAAAGTATTATCTAAAAATTATCTAGGGGACTGGAGCAATAGCCCAGCGGGGAGGGCGTTTGCCTTGCACGTGGTCAACCCGGGTTCGATTCCCAGCATCCCATATGGTCCCCTGAGCACCGCCAGGAGTCATTCCTGAGCGCAGAGCCAGGAGGAACCCCTGAGCATCGCTGGGTGTGACCCAAAAAGCAAAAATAAATAAATAAATAAAATAATAAAAATTATCTAAATGAAGTATATTTATTTTATCACTGTCACTGTATCACTGTCCTCCTGTTGTTCTTCGATTTACTCCAGCGGGCGCCAGTAACGTCTCCATTCGTCCCAGCCCTGAGATTTTAGCGGCTTTCTCCTTCTTTGTCTTTTCCAATGGTGTCGTATTGGAGGATCTTTCAGTGTCAGGGGAATGAGTCACATCACTGTTACTGTTTCTGGCACATCGAATCCGCCACGGGGAGCTTGCCAGGCTCTGCCGTGCAGGCAGGATACTGGGTAGATTGCCGGGCTCTCCGAGAGATATCTATTTTATGAATGTAGCACTGTGGCACTGTAATAAAATGTATTTAAAAATATATTTTATTTAAAAAATGAAATGTATAACTATGTGAAAATATAGCACAGTGGTAGGGCGTTTGCCTTGCAAGCTGCCGGACCAGCCGAGCCAGGTTCGATTCCTCTGACCCTCTCGGAGAGCCCGGCAAGCTACTAACGAGAGTATTTCTCCCCACGGCAAAGCCTGGCAAGCTCCCCGTGACGTATTTGCTATGCCAAACACAGTCACAATAAGTCTCACAGTGGAGATGTTACTGGCGCCCGCTCGAGCAAATAGACGATTAACGGGAAGTCAAGTGATCAAGAGATATAAAATAAATATATAAATATATAAAAATATATAAATATATAAAACATATAAAAGTATATAAACTATTTTTAAATGCATTAAATATAAATAAATATAAAATACATTACAATAGATTAAAAATAAAGAAGTATAAAATTTTATTTTAAAAATATATTTTAATATTTTAAGATAAAAATATAAAGATAAAATGTATAAAATATAAATATATAAAAATATTTTATATAGAAAAATATATAAATGTATCACTTGATATCCTGTGACTCATTGATTTGCTCAAGCAGGCGCCAGTGACGTCTTCATCCGTCCCTGTTGCATGCTAGTGTAGCCCCATGGAGTCTGCTCGTTCTAGGAACATGAAGGGCCTCAAACCGACCGTTCATGATCTTGACGAAGAAGTCTGACCATCTGGTAGGTGGGTGGCCAAGTGGTCTTTTGACGTCCCGTGGAATCCAGTCGGTTACGGCTCTAGTCCAGCGGTCATCTCTAAATCACATTACGTGACCAGCCCATCTGATTTTTGACACCTTGGCAAACGAGACAGCGTCCCTGATTCTTGAACGTCGACGGAGGTCGGAACTACGGATTCTTTCTCTCATTTGAGTGAACCGTGATCCTCCAAGCATAGATCTTTCAATTCCTCTTTGGGAGACCCGAATAGCGTTCTCATCCTGTTTGCGTAGGGCCCAGGTCTCTGAGGCATATGTTAATGCAGGAAGAACAGTGTATACAATTATATAAATTATAATTTATATAATAATTTATATAATAATTAAATTATATATAATAAATAAATTACATAATATACACAAAAATATAAACTATTATATATAATAAATATATATAAATATATAATTATATAATAAAACATATGACCAAAAGAAAATTTACTCATAAATTGTATAAATAAAAGAGGAATACAGGGTATATGACTAAAAGAAAATTTATTTATAAATCGTATAAATAAAAGAGGAATACATGGTATATGACCAAAAGAAAATTTTCTTTATAAATTGTGTAAATAAAAGAGGAATACAGGGTTGGGGAAGGCACTGGGGGTAATTTCTCGACAGAGCACGTTTTACAAAGCATGGAAATAGCAGCGATTTACCTGAGCCTTTGGGTTATTAAAATTGCATTATTACATGGTGTGACCGGCACAGAGATTTCCTCTCACTGTGAATGGGAGAATGGGTGAGAATTGAGAGAGATGCATTTCTCCTTGGACTGGAGCAATAGCACAGCCGGGAGGGTGTTTGCCTTGCACGCAGCCGACCCGAGTTCGATTCCTCCGCCCCTCTCGGAGAGCCCGGCCAGCTACCAAGAGGATCCCGCCCGTACAGCAGAGCCTGACAAGCTCCTCGTGGCGTCTTCGAGATGCCAGACACAGTCACAACTAGTCTCAGCGTGGAGACGTGCCTGGTGCCCGCTCGAGCAAATCGATGACCAACGGGAGGACAGTGCTACAGTGCTACATTTCTCCTTATGAAATGTCACATTTGGTGGGATAAACATTACAGAGAGACAAAGTGGTGAAACTTCTATTATTTCAAAACCTAATGGAGACGTTACTGGACCCGCTCGAGCAAATCGATGAACAACGGGAGGATGGTGACAATGAGGGGCTAGAGTGATAGCCCAGCAGGGAGGGCGTTTGCCTTGCATGCAACCGACCCAGGTTCAATTCCCAGCATCCCATAGGGTCCCACGAGCACTGCCAGGAGTGATTCCTGAGTGCAGAGCCAGGAGGAACCCCTGAGCATTGCCGGGTGTGAACCCCCCCAAAAAATAATGAAATAATGACAGTAAAAATATTTATTTGGGTGGACTGGAGAAGTACACCTAGTGGTGTTCAGGGCTGACTTCTAGCTCTGCACTCAAGAGATCACTCCGGACCAGATGGTGGGTGGGTGTCAGGCATTGAGACAGGGTGGGCTGCATCCAGGCAAGTAACCCACCCTACTGGACCATCTCAGGAAATAAAAACCAACTAAGGAAACAAATGAGAAAATGAGTTTTGGGGGGGGGGGGGGGAACCATTCAGGCAAAGACCAGAGCCGGCACCGCCCTAGGAGAGAGAAGTCTGATCCTGAGAATCGATTAATTGGTTTTTGTTTGGGTTTGGGGCCACACCTGGCCATGTGGAAGATTTATTTATTCCTGGCTCTGCCTTAAGGGACCCCTTCTAAAAAAGCCCCCCTAACGGGGGGTGCAGGGAACTTGAACCCGAGGCTAGCTGTGTGCAAGACAGATAGTGCCTTACTTATCCTTGTCCTATCACTCTGGCCCTGAAATTATATTATTATTATTTTTACAAAGTATTTGAGCTCAGTCATAAAAGACAGCACCTGCCTGAGGGTCAATAGTGGGATGAGGACGAAGATGGCTCAGAATGAAGATGGCTCAGAATGAAGGGAAAAGGGTCCATAAGGGTTGGAAACAGAGACGCAGGGTTGGGGAGTTAGGGGCAGTTAAGATAGAGAAAAGACCAAGAGGACAATCATAGTTGGAAATTCTGGACAGGAACTGAGTGTTGGAAGGAGGGAAAGGGATATGTACGTTGCCCGCACGGCAGAGCCTGGCAAGCTCCCCGTGGCGTCTTCGAGATGCCAAACACAGTTACAACGAGTCTCACAATGGAGACGTTACTGGGCCAGTTCCAGCAAACCGATGAACAACAGGAGGACAGTTCTACTATTAATAAATAGCACTGTCTGATAATAATTATTAATTTTAAACCATTATGTTAATCCATCTATATCATGGAATTATTATATCACGATCAATGATTAACTATTGTTAATCAATGATTATATGATTATTAACACGCATTGTAGCACTGTTGTCCCATTGTTCATCAATTTGCTCCAGCAGACATCAGTGACGTCACCATTGTGAGACTTGTCAGTACCGTGTTTGACATACGTCACGGAGAGCTTGCCAGGCTCTGCCGTGCGGGCAGGAAACTCTCGGTAGCTTGCCGGGCTCTCCGAGAGGGACAAAGGAATCGAACCCGGGTCGGCCACATGCAAGGCAAAAGCCCTCCCCGCTGTGCTATCGCTCCAATTATTAACATGCCATATATAATTAACATTAATAAATATTAATTTTAATTATTAGATGATAATCATATTAGTTATATGTCAATCACTCCACACCATATAATTATCACATAATAAACAATTATAATAGATTATTAAGTATTAATAACTGTTATTAATAAACGATCATAAAATGTTATTAATTGTTATTAATAAATGATTATATGATAATTTTAACATAATATCATAATTATTAGCATGCAGTCTATATAATTAATATTAAAATATTAATTTTGACATTAAAATAATAACATTAATCACCCCAGTGATTTAATATGGCTGGTCACGTAATGAGATTTAGAGACGACCACTGGACTAGAGCTGTTACCACAGGACGTCAAAAGACTACGTGGCCGCCCACCTACCAGATGGTCAGACTTCTTCATCAAGATCGTGAACGATCGGTCTGAGGCTCTTCGTGTTCCTAGAATGAACAGATGCCACTGGGCTACACTAGCAAGTGACAGGGACAGATGGAGACGTTACTGGCGCCCGCTCGAGCAAATCGCCGATTAACGGGAAGTCAAGTGATCAATCACCCTAGATTAATATTAATTATTATTTCATTATTTGATACATTAATGCTAGCTATATTGTATTCATTGTAATAGTGTTGATTATATTAACCATATTGCATCCCAGTTAATTATGTCAATGTCAATGAATAGCAAGTATTATTTATTTATATCTATAAATATCAACTTTGATATTCAATAAATAAAATATTGACATTAATAAATGTGCATGAATATACCATCGCCCTGAGCACGTACATCCAGGATGTAGCCCTTGAGGAAATCGGGAAGCCCTGGTTTCTGCCTCAGTGCTCTGACTCTGCAGAACTTGAGAAATTCTGCACTCTGGGTGGTGGGTGGCAGCATTGAGCCCTTTGGCCAACCCAACGTTAGCAGGGGGTGAGCCTGGCCCCTGGCCACTGTCCACAACCCCCAACAGTAATAGGAGATGATAACCTTGAGAGCTTAATATATAGACAACGTGAAAACTCACTGCGGTTTCCATTTTTATTGACTTATTTTGTTTTTTTGTGGGGCCTCACCTAGCAGTGCTCAGGGCTTACTACTCCTGGTTCTGTGCTCATTGTCGCTCTTGCCAGTGCTCATGGGATTGAACCTGTCTACCTTCAGAGCAAGTACCTTGCCCTTTATACTCTTTGTCTGTCTGTCTCTGTGTCTGTCTGTCTCTGTCTCTGTCTCTTTCTCTCTCTCTCTCCCTGAACCCCTCTAGGACAATGCTTCACAGGTGATTATTTATGTTTTAGGGAAACATGAAAAAAAGTCGGAACTGAGATCCCACAATGACCCAGCAACTCTACTCCTTGGCCTAAACCCCAAGGACCCAAAGAGTCTATTCAGACAAGTCTATTCATCCGTGGCCTGAAGTTCATCATAGCGTTTAATTCACAACAGCCCACATCTAAAATCTGCCCAAGTGTTGGACAACAGATGAAGGAGGGAAGTAAGAAACTGTGAATTAACCAAGGTCTGAAAGCAACATCCCAGGAGAAGTGCATTGTGCAATTGATTGGGTGTTTTGTGTGTGTGTGTGTGTGTGTGTCCATTCTCTGGGTAAGAGGGTCTTGCGTGCTTGGGAGAGAGGGATGGGTGCGGTGATGGAATTTGTGGGCATGAGAAACCATCCTTGGCACTGCAAATGTTTCGGAAACAAAACCAGAGCTCTGGAGGGACACAGTGGGATAATACTCCAAAAAAAGAGATGAATTCATGCCATTGGCGGCTACCTCGTGGGTTGTGGCGAATTTCAGGAGCGTGAAGGAGGTCTGAGGCAGAGGGCCAGACACGGAGTGACCACCCTCACAGTCAGGATGTAACGAGGCGAGGATGAGAGGGAAAAAAATACCCAAAGGCATCAGGACCAGAGAACTGGTCTTGAGTAGGAAGTTTCTCGAGGCACAGGGAGTTATGGGGACTTCAGTTGGGGTGGTCAGTGACGAAGGGGAGGCGAGGAGATGTGGACAGTGGTGGCCGACAGTGGACACTACAGTGGCCGGTGTGATGCTAGCAGGTGAATGTTCTCCGAAACAGCCTTCTAAGAAAACAACAAAGGACTCGTTCATTCAAAAGTGATCAATGAAAATACAATTACTCTGAAAATGAATCTACAGCAAACGGGGTGGGGGGGTCTGTTCAGACTTTGTTATAATTATTGTTGGGATCGGGAGTTCCCTAGCCCTGGGAGGCCCGGAGAGACCAGATAGACACAATTCCTGCAGGAGTAAAAATGGGATTTATTTAGACCAGCATGCTGGGGCTCTGCAGCATACCCCAAAAACGGGCAGTGGCTGAGAGCCCCGAACTTCTTCAAAGGGGATCTTATATAGGCCTTCACTGGCCGTTACAGCAAAGCCCGCGCACCTCATAGCCAATAGATTTGTAACAACATATACTTTCTTAACCAATCCATTGAAAAGTACCTCACTCCTTAGCCTATAGATTCGAAGATCAGCATTTACGTACATCGATTGTCAGCACAAGCAAGGTTATAGCCAGAATCATTAAGCCTTAGGAAATTTCCCTTGACCATCCTCCTTTTGAGTTACCCAAATCTGCAGGGTGCTTTAGTGAGACAATACATTCCAGGAAAGGGCAATTTCCCCCAACCACCGCATCCCTAGTTATCCTTTACCCAAATCTGCAGGGTGCTTTACTGAGACAATACATTTCAGGGACAGTAAATACACCTGAATCCTGTCACACTTGGTTTAGAAAGAAGTTATGCCCTGTTCACTTTCCAAGTCCCCTCTCCCCCAGGTGCAAAGCAGCCAAGCAGTTTTACAGAAAGCAATGCTGCAAGTTAGCTGAAGCACACAAAAATTGGATGCCCTAATATGGATTCTTTCATTATAACTCGGCAAAGAGTTATTTTTCGTGTTACAATAGACATGGCTGTCACTAAGATAGAGCTGGGGTGTTGGAAAATTCGGGAGAAGCATTGTAGAAGGGAAATGTGGATCTTTATTCTTGATATACGTAAGGTTACTCTGTTGCTATGATTATAAATATAGTAAAATTAGAATATAGCATGTCTTGTACAATATAGGACAATATAGTATATAGTATATTACAATCACTGTCACTGTCCTCCCGTTGTTCATCGATTTCCTCGAGCGGGCCCAGTCACGTCTCCATGGTGAGACTTGTTGTGACTGTGTTTGGCATATCGAATACATCACGGGGAGCTTGCCAGGCTTTGCCGTGCAGGTGAGATACTCTCGGTAGCTTGCCGGGATTTCCAAGAGGGGTGGAGGAATTGAATCCGGCTTGGCCAGGCTGGCTGCATGCAAGGCAAACGTCCTACCACTGTGCTATCACTCCAGCCTGTATATTACAATAAAGTAGATATATATATATATATATACTAATATATATTGATGTAGCAACTCTACTTCTTGGCGTCTACACCAAGGACCCCAAAACTCCATTCAAACAACACATCTATGGCCCTATGTTTATTGTAGTACAGTTCACAATAGCCTAATATACACTATACAAGCTATACACACACACACATACAGAGAGGAGAGAGAGAGAGAGAGAGAGAGAGAGAGAGAGAGAGAGAGACTGAGACAGAGACAGAGAGACACAACCATATATAACCATATGGATCAGAAGAGTATGAAATGGTATGGTCAATATTATCTGGGATCATTCCAAAACACTTGACTATGACATCCAGCAAACCTCCCTGTTGCGTAAGAATCGTTACTTAAAAAAAAAAAAATACTGTGAGAGATTGTAGTGTTCAGAGAAACTTTCAGGAAGAAATGGAAAACCACGGTGCAGAGCACACATTTATCATTGTGCTATAGATTAAAAAAAATGGCAAAGCTGAAAGCAGAAAAGAAAAACGTGGCAATTCCTTACAACTTGTGGTTTGGTTTGGGCATCCCAAGTCCAGAGTCTTTGCCAGATCTGGTTTTCACAGCTATTCTTCTTCTGCTAAATCTTTTGCAAACGTGCCTCTCGAACCATATATATACATTTTTGTCCCTAGTGTGTTTTTCTCATGAGCTTTCAAATAACTCAGATTTTCAATCTTCCTGGGCATCTATTATCTTCTGTCGCTGGCTGGCGCGTGATTTGCTAGTTTTGTGATCAAGGAGAGAATTTTTTTTTTTTATTAGCGAAACACCATGAGGTACAGTTGTAGATTTACAATTTTTGTTTTTGGGGTTTGATTATACAATGATCAGATACCCATCCCTCCACCAGTGCCCATTTTCCACCACCATGGATAATATCCCCCCACCCCCATACCCCCATCCCCCCCTGCCTCTGTGGCAGGGCAATCCCCTGTGTTCTCTCTCTCAAGGAGAGAAATTCTTAACCAAGGTTCTGGTTCCAATACCACTTTCTCATCTTCTTGAGAAAAAAAAAAGATACTGATTTTTTTTTTTTTGCATTTGCGTTTGATCAAAGTTATCTATATAGAGGTACCTTTTGTGATGGAAGGATTTTCTTTGCATATATATACATATGTATGTGATTTTTTTTGGTTTTGCACTTGAAATCTATTGATTCTTTCCTTTTGGGTAGCATTTAAAAACCTTTTTTAGTAGTTTAAACTCTAGTTTAAGTGTTTACAACGGGGTTGACACTTGGTGCTTGCTTTTCAAGCTTTTGTCTTTTCTTTTCTTTTCCTTTTTTGGTTGTTGCTTTTGACAGCCTGTGGTTGGAAATCTGATTCCTCCAAAGATTCAAGATCTGCTTTTCCAGCTTAACCTCCTCCAGCCATTTGTAAGGAAGAAAAAAAAAATCAGTAAACATTTTGGTTTGGGGCCTGTGGTCTTCACGTAGTTGTCATGCATTGGATCCCTAGGTTGCAAGCCTTTATTCTTTTTTAAATGTTTCCAACTGTTCTGGCAAGGTGTTCTTTCCACAGACCTCTTAGAACAAGCTTCCCTGTGGCTATTCAGGAAAAAAAATTAAAAGAACAGCTACTGGGATTTGAATAGGAAATGCCTTGCAACTCTTTTTAAAACAGATTTCTTGGAGAAGCATGCTGAAAGTAGACTATAGACCAAACACGATTGCCGCTCAATGCCTCCTTTGCAAACCATAGCACCCAAAAGGAGAGAAAACAAAAGGGAATGCCCTGCCACAGAGGAAGGGTGGGATGGGGGGATGGGTGGGGGGGGTGGGAGGGATGCTGGGACCCGCGGTGGTGGAGGATGGACGCTGGTGGAGAGGGATGGGTACTCGATCATTGTATAACTGAAATCCAAGCACAAAAATTTGTAAGTCTATAACTGTACCTCATGGTGTTTCACTAATAAAAAAAAATTTTAAAAAAAGTTTGAGTAACAATATAATATCAATTCAAAACTAAAAAAAAAAGAGATTTCTTTGATTTGGAGACCACTCTTTGTTTGCTCAGGGCTTACTCCTGGCTCTGAACTCAGGAATTCCTCCTGGCAGTGCTCAGGAGACCAGATGGGAGATGCCAGGGATCATCGAACTAAGAAGGAAAATGCATTACACGTTACACGTCAGTGAAAGTGGGTAGCGTTCTTGATTTCTTTGGGTGTGAGGATGAGAAGAAGAGACTAAAAGAATGATTCTCTGGGTGGTCCGGGCAGATGTGGTTGCCCAGTGTCAACACTGATTTTCAGAGACATCTGCTCCTGAGTGGTCCCATCAATTCTTCCTTCCCAAAGTTCGGTGTGTTGTTCTCTTCAGTCTTTTCCTCTTTGGTCTCCTGCATTTGAAAAAAAAAAAAAAAACCTGGGTCTTAGCACTCAACTTCTTCAGGAAGAGGAAGGAGACGTGAATTAAAAATAAAAATTGGAGGGGTGTGGTGTGGTGGTGTTGGAACACTGTGTGTCTGGAACCTGATTATTAATGGCTTTGTAAGGGTCTATCTCACAGTGATTAAATTTTTTTTAAAAAATCTTAAGAAAATAAAACTAAAATAAAAGTTAAAAAAGTAAAATAAGAATAAAAAAAAATTTTTTTTTGCCCAAAAAGTAGGCAACCCTTTTGATGTAGGCAGGATAGGGAACCCCTCCCCCTCTGCCCAAGGCAAGGGTCAAAAGCTGACCTTGGAGAAAACAGGAAAAACAGGAACTAAGGCCTGATAAGACCTTGAGCAGGGGACCCTGAGGAGACTGGACCCCTCCCCAGGAAGGAAATTCCTTTGAATACCCTTAATCTGATTAACTTTAGTGATTCAGCCCAAAGAAGACCCTCCCCAGTCCCACCTCCCTGGCAACCTCCTTAGCAACGGACTCTGACCTGGGGAGAAGCCCCAGGTGGGGGCAGGTGGGAGACACCCCCTCAAGGCCCCCTGGGACCCAGGGAGGGCAAAGAGGCTGCCCGAGCCCGGGTGCTGCTGGTGCCCACGTGGCCGGGCACACGTGTCCCCTGCATCTCCCCTCCGGAGATGGGGACTTTCCTGCTTTCCTGTCTGATGCTGGGGGGTGTGTAGGGGTCTCTCCGCCCTTGGAGAAGCCCGGGGTCTCTCTCGAGCGTGTTACTCTCCGCTCTCTCCCCCTTTCTCTTCCACTTCACCTAAGGCCCCCCTGTGGGGCCCACCGACATCACTTTGAGGACCCCAACTTGCATATGTAGGTGAAATGAAAAGAGCTTGGCTCAGTGAATGTCACCCGGGTTTCAACAAATCGAACTTACTTCAAACAGAGAAGAAGAGAACAATGTTCTATATAAGCAAATAGGAGCGGATTACACTGGCTTCCAAATATCTTGATGATAAGCCAAATATTTGAGTTCGGTGCAATCAATGGACTGGTATTTAGCAACTGTCTCCAGGAAGGTTGGGAAAAAAAGAACTGTGTTGTAACACCTCTCTAACCAGTCAATGCCAATTTCTGCCTCCATTGCCTGTTTGAAACAACCCGAAGAACCATCATAGACGATCACGATCACGATCATCCTGTTGTTCGTCGCAGGCCCCAGTAACGTCTCCTTCATCCTAGCCCTGAGATTCTAAAATGAGCCACATTCAAGACTCTTTCAGGGTTAGGAGAATGAGACCCATCCTTGTTACTGGTATTTGGCATGTTGGGCACGCCACGGGGAGTTTGCCAGACTCTGCCGTGTGGGCAGGTGACATTCGGTAGCCTGCCAAGTTGTCCAAAGCAAGAAGAATGACATAATAAGATGACCATGGTAGACAGCTGGCAAAAATTCTTGAAATCGGTCCTCACTAGTTTGGATGAGTGGGAAGAGCTCAGAGCTTACCCTGGGTTCCATAACAAGGTTTTTGAACATCCAGGAATTCAATCAGTCGGTTGAAACTTTGTTGTTTTGTTTTGTTTTGGTTTTGGTTTGGGGTCACACCCGCGATGTTCAGGGTTCCTCCTGGCTCTGCACTCAGGAATGACTCCTGGCAGTGCTTGGGGGACCCTATGGGATGCTGGGAATTGAACCCGGTTGGGTCACGTGCAAGGCAAACGCCCTGCCCTCTATACTATCGCTCCAGCCCGAAGGGTCTTCTAGATGTTCAGGATAACATTGGCGAGAACAGAACAAGAAATTTGACCAGAGCAATAGAAAGATGGGGGAGTGTGATCCCGAAAGAGCACGGACCAAGGAATAAGACTTTGAGCACAGCTGGGAGGGTGAATCCCGCCCCCAAATCACGCAGTCTCCCACAAGAAGTGCAAGAGGAAATTGTTAAGCCTTGATGCCCACCTGTTGACTCGGTGAAACTCTCTGCTCTCTGCTCTGCTTCGGGTGTGTGGCAATACTTCCTCACCTGGGTCAACCAAATCAGTGGATAGTCACTTCCTGTTTTGCAGGGTGAGAGCCAAACGCTGTAGTGAATAAATTATTTTTTTTTATGAGCCCACTCCCGGGCTACGCAGCCAGCCCACCCTGAAGCTCGGTCAGGCCTGCGTGTTTCATTCGCTGTCCGCTGTCCTGTTGTCCTCCCGTTGTTCATCGATTTGCTCGAGCGGGCCCAGTAACGTCTCCATCGTGAGACTTCTTGTTACTGTGTTGGGCATACTGAATACTCTCGGTAGCTTGCCAGACTCTCTGAGAGGGGCGGAGGAATCGAACCTGGCTCAGCCAAGCTCGCTGCACACAAGACAAACGCCCTACCGCTGTGCTATCACTCCAGCCAGCGTGTTTCATTCATTCATTCATTCATTCATTCATTCTTTGCAACTGTCCCCACCTCTGCTGGACAGCAGAGGTCAAAGTTGCCCATCCAGTGGGCTTGACTGTGCTAAATCGCCCCCAAGATTCTTCTTGATGAGGAGGGAGAACTCTAACGTCTCTCCTCTTCACGGTTGTTTGTGTTGAGACCCAATCATGGTCTTGGTAAGAGCACCCATCCCAAACTTGATTTCTTTGGCACCCGACTCTCAGAAATCTCTTTGTGTATTGGTGTCAACAGAATCCACGCACAAAGACATTGACCAATGTCCCTTCCCCCCAGATCGACTGCTGTTCTGTGGTTTATGAGCGAACGAGATTCAGCACTGTCATTATTCACGCCTTAATGTCATCATCATCAAAAAAAAAATGTCATCATCATCATAACCATGATCAACATCATCACTGTCATCCCATTGTTCGTCAATTTATTCGAGCGGGTGCCAATAACGTCTCTGTTCCTCCCAATCCTGAGATTTTTAGTAGCCTCTCCTTACTTGTCCTTCCCTGTTAGGGCACGGATCGAAATCTCCCTTTAATGACAAAGAGACTCCAGAGACCGCAAACAGCAAGCAGGGTTTATTGTAAGACCGGCTAGACAGGGTCCCACCGCCGACACAGACACACAGGTCTAGCAGGTTGGGTAAAGACCCCGAACTTCTTCAAAGGAGATCTTATATAGGCCTTCACCAACCGTTACAGCAGAGCCCGCGCATTTCATAGCCAATAGATTTGTAATAACAGATCCTTTCCTGACCAATCCAATGAAGGGTACATCACTTCTTAGCCTATAGTTTAAAGATCAGCATTTGCGTCAGTGCTTAGGAACTGACAGGTTTTTAGGGCAGTCCTGGGTCTTGCAATATGGGTCTTGTGAGAGACATCCGGTTATCTAGTCTGACCCACCACCCTTCAAGTACCTGTATCTGAATTCCTTGCTCAGGGGCAGAAAAACCAGTTATTCTGCAATGCGGGTTCCTGTTAAGCTAAGCCAAATTAATTCTGGTGGTGGCCCATTTTGGGCCTGTCCCTCACATTCCCAAGCATTGGAGGCTTTTTCAGGGTCAGGGGAAGGAGACCTGTTATCGTTACCGGTTTTGGCATCTGGAATACACCACGGGGAGCTTGCCAGGCTCTGCCCGTGCGGGCGGGATACTCTCGGTAGTTTGCCGGGCTCTCCGAGAGCCATATATATGTGTATTTTCGTTTTTTTTTTTTTTTTTAAATTGAGTCACCATGAGGTCCAGTTTCAAAGCTGTGCCTGAGCAGGTCTCAGTCCTAAAATGATCTAACATCCATCCCTCCATCAGTGTCCTAATGATGTAGCAGGCAGGTCAGGTAGGGAAGGCCCCTTTCAAGGCAATGGCAGTAAATCTGGGAAGTCACAGTAAATCTGATCTCAAGGAGTCTGTAACAGACCCTGAACAGGCCAGACCAACTCCCTCAAACAGAAGCTCTTGCAGAAGCAAAGGTCATTAAAAGAATCTCATAGAAGACCAACCCCCCTTGGTAACCTCCCTAGCAACGGACTCTGACCTGGATAGCTGCCCCAGATGGGGGCAGGTTGGAGAAACCCTATCAAGGCCCCCTCGGACCAAGGGAGGGCGCAGAGGCTGCCCGAGCCCGGGTGCTGCTGGTGTCCACGTGGCCGAGCACACGTGTTGCCTGCGTCTCCCTTCCTGAGATGGGGACTTTCCTGCTTTCCTGTCGGATGCTGGGGAGTGTGTAGGAATCTCTCCGCCCTTGGAGACGTCCGGGTTCTCTCTTGAGCACGTTACTCTCCACTCTCTCCCACACTCTCTCTCCCCCTCCTTCCCTTTATAACCTCCCAATAAAAACTGCAATTTCACTGCTCATCTACTTCTGAAGTTCCTTTCTGCGAGGCGAGACAAGAAGCCAGTCACCCTGGGTCCCGGAGGGGCAGAGGCGGATGGGGAGAAAGTGACCATCTCCCTCATCCCCACTTCACATAAGTCACCCATGGGGACCACTGACATCATTACCACACAGTCACAGTCCTCCAATTATTCATTGATTTGCTCAAGCAGGCCCAGTAACGTCTCCATTTTGAGACTTGTTGTGACTGTGTTTGGCATCTCGAATACGTCACGGGGAGCTTGCCAGGCTCTGCCCTGCGGGTGAGATACTCTCGGTAGCTTGCCGGGCTCTCCGAGAGGGGTGGAGGAATCGAACCCGGTTTGGCCGGGCCGGCCGTGCACAAGGCAAACGCCCTACCACTGTGCCATCGCGATCAGCAACATGAACAATTCCTGGCTGATTTAGGAGCTAATGAAGTGCCCGGCTGCTGACAGTTCTTCCTGAGTTGTGACATTCTTGCCCACTACCCAGTTAAAAATTGAACTCCAGTTGTATGACACCCCATCAATATTTTAGAAATAGACGTGCGACATCTCATACTCTGTGATACTGATAGACCAGGAGAAACACACTGCATTGGATGGGATGTAGAACGGAAGGCAACTTATTTTTATTTTTTATTTTTTGCTTTTTGGATCACACCCGGCGATGCTCAGGGGTTCCTCCTGGTTCTGCACTCAGGAGTTACTCCTGGCGGTGCTCAGGGGACCCTATGGGATGCTGGGAATCGAACCTGGGTCCACCGCGCGCAAGGCAAACGCCCTCCCCGCTGTGCTATCGCTCCAGCCCCTGGAAGGCAACCAATCTTGATTAAGAAAATATTAACAGGGGCTGGAGCGATAGCACAGCGGGGAGGGAGTTGGCCTTGCACACAGCCAACCCGGGTTCGATCCCCAGCATCTCATAGGGTCCCTCAGAGCACTGCCAGGAATGATTTCTGAGTGCATGAGCCAGGAGGAACCCCGTGCATGGCCGGGTGTGACTCAAAAAGCAAAAATTAATTTTAAAAATTAACACTCGGGCTCAACCTGTAAAAACCAATTAGTGATCTCTTAGACAAGGGCTGAATGGCTCCAGGAAGAGATACAACAATTTTCACACTCTTCCTTCTAAGGAGCTCTTTTTTTTTTTTTTGATCGTTTTGAGTGACTTGATCCTAGGAAGCCATACAAGAAATCAATCCTTGAGGGCCTGCTACTGGGGCAGGCGTGGGTGGTGGTTGGGAAAACAGGAAGTAGTAGTGGTGGGAAGGTGTCATGGTGGTGGGATTGGGGTTGGAAGAGTGAACGGAATAAATCTCTGTGCAAGATTTTACTAAATTAAAATTATTTAATTCTAATATTAATACGAACAATATATTAATATCAATATAAACTAACGAATGCAATTCATGTAAATTAATACAAATAAATAATGATATAAATAAAACAATATATTATAAATAATATATAAATAAAACAATGATGAAATAATATTAAATAATATATCACTTGATATCCCATTACTCATCGATTTGCTCGAGCGGGCACCAGTAACGTCTCCATTTGTCCCTGTCGCGTGCTAGTGTAGCCCAATGGCATCTGTTCGCTCCGGGAACATGGAGGGCCTCAAACCGATCGTTCATGATCTTGACAAAGAAGTCTGACCATCTGGTAGGTGGGCGGCCACGCGGTCTCTTGACATCCCGTGGAATCCAATCAGTAACAGCTCTAGTCCAACGGTCGTCTTTAAATCTCATTACGTGACCAGCCCATCTGATTTTCGACGCCTTGGCAAATGAGACAGCGTCCCTGATTCTTGATCGTCGATGGATGTCGGAACTCCGGATTCTTTCTCTCATTTGAGTGAAACGTGATATTCCAAGCATAGCTCTTTCTATTCTTCTTTGGGAGACCTGAATGGCGTTCTCATCCTGTTTGCGCAGGGCCCAGGTCTCTGAGGCGTATGTTAATGCAGGAAGAACAGTATATAAAAATAAAATTCAGATAAAATGATAAAAATAATAAAATAGAGAAAATATTAAATGTTTCATATTTTATATCTTATTTTTATATTTTTATAGTAGCGTAGTAATTTGCTAAATATTTTATATTTAAATATATAAAGTATTTTATGTTTTTATATTAAATGAAAGCGTAGTAACATACTGAATATTTTATATTTAAATATATAAATATTTTATATTATTCTACATTTTATATTTTTATATTAAATAGTGGCATAGTAACATACTGAATATTTTATAGGTAAATATATAACTATTTTGTGTTAAATATTGTGCTGGAGCACTGGCACAGCGAGTAGGGCGTTTGCATTGCATGCAGCCAACATGGCCAACCCGGGTTCGATTCCTCCACCCCTCTCGGAGAGCCCGGCAAGCTACCGAGAGTATCTCGCCTGCACGGCAGAGCCTGGCAAGCTCCCCGTGGCGTATTCGATATGCCAAACACAGTAACAACAAGTCTCACAATGGAGATGTTACTGGGCCCGCTCAAGCAAATCGATGAACAACGGGAGGACAGTGCTTCAGTGCTACAGAGAATGTAACAGCCCGATGAAAGCGTCTTCACAGATCATCCATCTGTGTTTTTTTCTTGATTTGCAGGGGTGTCCACACCCAATAGTGCCTTTGCTTTGATTTGTTTTGTCTTTGCTTTTGGGGTCACACTCAGTCAATGCTCAGGGGTTACTCCTGGCTTTTGCACTTGGGAATCACTCCTGGTGGTGCTCAGGGGACCCTATGGGACGCTGGGAATCGAACCCGGGTCGGCCACGTACAAGGCAAACACCTTACCTGTTCTCCTATCGTTCCAGCCCAATTGAGTTTACACCTGAGCCTAGACCACTCTTGGAACACTTGGGGATGGGGCGGGGACCATCAGTGGTACCAGGGACTAAACCTTTGTTGGCTGTATTCAGGGCAAGTGACTCTGTCGTCATAGCTGAAGCCTGAAGAGCTCTTGTTTGTTTGTTTGCCTTTTTTCAAAGACGACAAAGAACTCACAAACATGAGACACAGGGCGATGACTTAGGAAACTGTGTCATGGGCATGCCCGACTTTGCTGCAAGAATATACACCCTGTCCCCGCCCTGCCGACCTGAGTTCGATTCCTCCGCCCCTCTCGGAGAGCCCGGCAAGCTACTGAGAGTATCTCGCCTGCACGGCAAAGCCTGGCAAGCTACCCGTGATGTATTCGACAAGCCAAACACAGTAACAAATCTCACAATGTTACTGGCCCCACTCGAGAAAATTGATGAACAGGAGGACAGTAACAGTGACAGTCCCCACGCTGCACCTCACAAGATCCCTTCCACGTTATTAAATAAGACCACCAGTGGAGGGGTTGGAGTGATAGCACAGCGGGTAGGGCGTTTGCCTGGCACGCGGCCGACCCGGGTTCGATTCCCAGCATCCCCTAGGGTCCCCCGAGCACCGCCAGGAGTGATTCCTGAGTTGCATGAGCCAGGAGGGACCCCTTGAGCATCGCCGGGTGGGACCCAATAAAAAAAGCAAAATAAAATAAAATTAAAATTAAAAAAGACCGTCAGTGGAAAGGTGGCCGGTTCCTGTTCAATATTGACTTTGCTTGGGAAAAGAGAAAGTCACATGCTCCTTGAACACCAGTGGACGTGTGTGTGTGTGTGTGTGTGTGTGTGTGTGTGAGTGTGTGTGTGCGTGTGTGAGAGAGAGAGAGAGAGAGAGAGAGAGAGAGAGTCCCTCCCGGTCAAGGTGATCTACCTGCCAAAGTTCCCTCTCCACTCATAATTTCTAATTAGATTAATTCCCTTCCACCCCCTAACCCCCCCATCCCCCACTGCAGACATTATGCAAATCAAGCGATTTCCTTGGCGTTTGGCACGGGGATGGCTTGTGACGGGAACCGTTTCTCATCTCCAGGGAAGAGAACAGGCCGGACAAGAGCCCTTGGCAGGTGTGATCGATATCTCATTACCGGCAGCCTCTCGGAGACCTTGTCACACACCCAGACCTCCCACCCTCCCACCCCCTGACCATGCCTTTCTCGGGAAATTCCAACCGTAGGCTCAATAGCAAGGGGGGCTCTTAACTATTAACTTGGTCGTCATTTGCACTGGGATGCTCGATAAAGACTTCTTCCCTCCCGGTCCCCTATAAATCAATACCTACTTTTCCAGCTGGTCAGCAGTTTGGAAGGACCAGAGCAGAAGCCCGGTGATGCATATGGAAAGCCCAGCACAGGCTCTGCGGGAGTGAGCTGATGTGGAGGAAGACGGCCGGAATTAAGTCACTGGGGGTAGGAGGGGGATCCCATGGCTATAAATTAATGATGATTTGATTGGGGTCTACAGAGAACGCAAGGCCAGAGAAGTGGTGCTGTGGATACGGTGTCTGTCAACTCTGCTCTGATACCCCGTCCTGCACAGGGTGCCTAGCACCCTTCTAGGAGAGATCCCTGAGCACAGAGCCCGGAGTGAGCACTGAGCACAGAAGCAGGAGTGAGCCCTGAGCACAGGGGCCGGAGTGAGCTCTGAGCACAGAAGCAGGAGTCAGCCCTGAGCACAGGGGCTGGAGTGAGCCCTGAGCACAGAAGCAGGAGTCAGCCCTGAGCACAGAAGAAGGAGTCAGCCCTGAGCACAAGGACCAGAGTGAGCCCTGAGCACAGAAGCAGGAGTCAGCCCTGAGCACAGGGACCAGAGTGAGCCCTGAGCACACAGCCGGGAGTCAGCCCTGAGCACAGGGGCCGGAGTGAGCTCTGAGCACAGAGCTAGGAGTTAGGAGTAAGTCCTGAGCACAGAACCTGGAGTGAGCCCTGAGCACAGAAGCAGGAGTCAGCCCTGAGCACAGGGGCCGGAGTGAGCCCTGAGCACAGAAGCAGGAGTCATCCCTGAGCACAGAGCCCTGAGTGAGCCCTGAGCACAGGGGCCGGAGTGAGCCCTGAGCACAGAAGCAGGAGTCATCCCTGAGCACAGAGCCCTGAGTGAGCCCTGAGCACAGGGGCCGGAGTGAGCCCTGAGCACAGAAGCTGGAGTCAATCCTGAGCACAGAGCCCTGAGTGAGCCGTGAGCACAGAAGCAGGAGTCAGCCCTGAGCACAGAAGAAGGAGTCAGCCCTCAGCACAGGGACCAGAGTGAGCCCTGAGCACAGGGGCCGGAGTGAGCCCTGAGCACAGAAGCAGGAGTCAGCCTTGAGCACAGGGGCCAGAGTGAGCCCTGAGCACAGAAGCAGGAGTCAGCCCTGAGCACAGAGCCCGGAGTGAGCCCTGAGCACAGAAGCAGGAGTCAGCCCTGAGCACAGGGGCCGGAGTGCGCCCTGAGCACAGAAGCAGGAGTCAGCCCTGAGCACAGGGGCCGGAGTGAGCCCTGAGCACCGAAGCAGGATTCAGCCCTGAGCACAGAGCCTGGAGTGAGCCTTGAGCACAGGGGCCGGAGTGAGCCCTGAGCACAGAAGCAGGAGTCGGCCCTAGCACAGGGGCCCGAGTGAGACCTGAGCACAGAAGCAGGAGTCAGCCCTGAGCACCGAAGAAGAAGTCAGCCCTGAGCACCGGAGCAGGATTCAGCCCTGAGCACAGAGCCTGGAGTGAGCCTTGAGCACAGGGACCAGAGTGAGCCCTGAGCACAGAGCCAGGAGTCAGCCCTGAGCACAGGGACCAGAGTGAGCCCTGAGCACAGAAGCAGGAGTCAGCCCTGAGCACAGGGGCCGGAGTGAGCCCTGAGCACAGAAGCAGGAGTCAGCCCTGAGCACAGGGGCCGGAATGAGCCCTGAGCACCGAAGCAGGAGTCAGCCCTGAGCACAAAGCCTGGAGTGAGCCCTGAGCACAGGGGCCGGAGTGAGCCCTGAGCACAGAAGCAGGAGTCAGCCCTGAGCACAGAGGCTGGGGTGAGCCCTGAGCACTGAAGCAGGAGTCAGCCCTGAGCACAGAGCCTGGAGTGAGCCCTGAGCACAGAAGCAGGAGTCAGCCCTGAGCACAGGGACCAGAGTGAACCCTGAGCACAGAAGCAGGAGTCATCCCTGAGCACAGGGCTAGGAGGTAGGAGTAAGTCCTGAGCACAGAACCTGGAGTGAGCCCTGAGCACAGAGCCAGGAGTCATCCCTGAGCACAGAGCCAAGAGTCATCCCTGAGCACAGAGCCAGGAGGGATCCCTGAGTACAGAGCCCTGAGTGAGCCCTGAGCACAGAGCTGCGAGTGATCCCTGAGCACAGAGCTGGGAGTCATCCCTGAGCACAGAGCCAGGAGTCATCCCTAAGCACAGAGCTGGGAGTCGGCCCTGAGCACAGAGTCAGGAGTCAGCCCTGAGCACAGAGCCAGGAGTCAGCCATGAACACAGAGCCAGGGGACAGTCGAGAGCACAGAGCTGGGAGTGAGCCTTGAGCACAGAGCCAGGAGTCATCCCTGAGCACAGAGCCGGGAATCAGTCCTGAACACAGAGCCGGGAGTCATCCCTGAGCACAGAGCCGGGAGTCAGCCCTGAGCACAGAGCCAGGAATCATCCCTGAGCACAGACCACAGAACCCATCACTGCCAAGCCCAGTGACCAAAGACAAAAAAATTAAAATTAAAAAAAAAAAGGAAAAAAATAAAATTAAAGAAGAGACTGCAGAAATCATCGGGGCGGGCAGAAGGTCAGAATTAAAAATAACACAGGTCGACTTTACGGCTATTTTTAATCTATTTTTTTTTCCGTTTCGGTGAGACAGAGGTTGCCTGACTCAGTAGAGCAGGCTGACTCCCAGGTCTGTGCTCAGGCATCATTCGTGGAAGGGAAAACTCATTCCCTTGGGGGGCCGCAGGTCGGGGTGGTCGGGATTCATCCCTAGTTCTGTCAGGGAGCGACTTCCTGTTCCACCTCCTAGGAGTGACTGTCCTATTGCTTTAATATTTTTGTTTTTGGCTTTTTGGGTCATAACCGGCGAAGCATAGGGGTTACTCCTGGCTCTGAACTCAGGAATGACCCCTGGCGGTGCTCAGGGGACCCTATGGGATGCTGGGAATCGAACCCGGGTCGGCTGCGTGCCAGGCCAACGCCCTCCCCGCTGGGCTATCACTCCGGCCCCCTGTCCTATCGCCTTAGCCCTAGACTTTTAATTTGTGTGGATTCTTTTGTTGCAGGAGATGATAACAAAATAGTCTTAAAATCTACAGCGTTCAGGCACACAGTTACCAGACGCCGATCACCCCGCCAAGAGCTTCAATCACTCTTTCTGCATCATCTCCCATCTGATCTTCACACCTCACACTCACCCCCCACCAGTTTTGGGGCTGGGATTTGTAAGCTCAAGCGAGGGGTTTCCTCCTTGTTCAATACTCCGCGTTGCGTTGTTTGGTCTGCCTGAAGTCTACACGCGCGTGAAATCATCTGGTATTGGACCTTTGTCTTCTCTGACTCGGTTCACTTCACAGGACACCTTCCAGTTCCATCCGCGTTGAAGGAAACTGCAGCATCTCATCTCTCTTCGGAGCTGTGTAGTATTCCATTGTGTGCATCACAACTTCTTCTTGATTTACTCATCTCTCACGGAACATTCGCATTGTTTCCATGCTCTGCTTGTGGCATGAAACATTGCAAAGAATGTAGCTGTGTGGCACTGTAGCACTGTCCTCCCGTTGTTCATCGATTTCCTCGGGCGGCCACCAGTAACGTCTCCACTGTGAGACTTGTTGTTACCGTTTCTGACATATCGAATATTCCACAGGGAGATTGCCAGGCTCTGCTGTGCGGGCGGGATACGCTCGGTAGCTTGCCGGGCTCTCTGAGAGGGATGGAAGAATAGAACCCAGGTCGATTAAAAAAAGAAAACTGTTACATAATAATACAATATAAAATCTATCCCCTCGGATTGAACCCTTGCTGGTTTGCCATACTGACTCTACCAAGATATGGAAAGACAAATTGCTCCTTTGTAATTTCCTCATCAATGACTGGTACATATATCCAGCCATATGAAAAGCTTTCTAATGATAAACTAGTTAACAATGGACATTTGAGGAGCGAATGCCACAATTTTCTACCACACAAAACATTACTGTAGAATAAAAAAGAAATTGATGCTAATCATTCCATCACCTGATCACTTGATGATTTGACTTCCCGTTAGTCGTCGATTTGCTTGAGCGGGCGCCAGTCACATCTCCATTTGTCCCTGTCGCGTGCTAGTGTAGCCCAATGGCATCTGTTCGCTCCGGGAACATGAAGGGCCTCAAACCGATCGTTCCTGATCTTGATGAAGAAGTCTGACCATCTGGTAGGTGGGCGGCCACGCGGTCTTTTGACATCCTGTGGGATCCAGTCGGTAACAGCTCTAGTCCAGCGGTCGTCTTAAATCTCATTACGTGACCAGCCCATCTGATTTTCGACACCTTGGCAAATGAGACAGCGTCCCTGATCCTTGATCGTCGACGGATGTCAGAACTCCGGATTCGTTCTCTCATTTGAGTGAAATGTGATATTCCAAGCATAGCTCTTTCTATTCTTCTTTGGGAGACCCGAATGGCATTCTCATCTTGTTTGCGTAGGGCCCAGGTCTCTGAGGCATATGTTAATGCAGGAAGAACAGTGGAATCAAAGAGATGTGCCCGGAGCCGGAGGTTCTTCGTCCTCTTAGCTATTTCTTCGACGTTCTTGAAGGCGTTCCAAGCCGCTCTCTTCCTCCTGCACAGCTCGGGTGCCAGGTCATTTGTCATGTTGACCTCTCGTCCTAGGTACACATAGCTGTTGCATTCGGAGATGGTCGTTCCGTTGAGAGCGAATGGGGCGTCAGGAACAAGGCTGTTTCTCATAAACATTGTCATAATCATTCCACAAATATTCAGAAAATGCTCTCAAAACAAGTCATTTTAAAATACTATCCCAATAAAATTTAAAAGGAACATTTAAATGAAGACCAAAATTACAAAAAAAAAAAAAGAAGAAAACCAACATAGTTTAAAAATCTTTAGCTATGGAATAATCTAGAAAAACTAATTTAATCTCATCTCCTTGGCATTCTATAATAAATTCTTCCTTTCTGTCTGTCTGATTGAAACGTAATCACAAAAAATTTGTAAGTCTGCAATTGCATCTCACGGTGATTCACAAAAATAAAAACAAAATTAAAAAAAAAGAAAACCATCACACATTCCGTCTTGCCCTCACGTGCTGATCTGGAGAATCCCCTTGTTTTCTCTGCATGTCGAGTTTCCAGTGGACACGGGACCAGTCGCGTATACTGTTGGTCAAAGATGGAGAATCAATCTGCTGTCTTGAGGTGCAAACAGCGATAGGAAGACCCCTCCAGCCCCCCCCCAGACAAAAATCACACTGAATTAGTTTCAATACTTTCGCAACCTCTGTGACCCTCACACATAAAATTAGCATGGCACCGAAATGACCACGAGATGATTCCATTCTTCATGAATCACGACCTTCCTGTTATTCGTCAATTGCCTCGAGCAGGCCCCAGTAACGTCTCCTTCATCCTAGCCCTGAGATTTTTAAGAAAGTGCCATATTCAAGGCTCTTTAGGAGAATGAGACCCATCATTGTTACTGGTATTTGGCATATTGGGTACGCCACGGGGAGTTTGCCAGACTCTGCCGTGTGGGTAGGTTACATTCGATAGCCTGCCAGTTTGTCCAAAGTAGGAATGAGATAATAAGATGTCATAATAAGACATAATAATAATGCCTTATTATAAGATGTCATAATATTATAAGATGTCATCTTATAATAAGATGTCATAATAAGACATTATTATTATGTCTTATTATGACATCTTATTATCTCTTATTAAGGTAAAGGTAAAGGTAAAGGCCCTCCCGTTGATTGTCGATTTGCTCGAGCCGGCCCAGTAACGTCTCCATTGGAGACTTTGTTGTTACTGTGTCTGGCATATCGAATACTCTCAGTAGCTTGCCGGGCTCTCCGAGAGGGGCGGAGGAATTGAACTCGGGTCGGCCATGTTGGCCGCTTGTAAGGCGAACACCCTACCCGCTGTGCTATCGCTCCAGCTCTTCCATTCTTATCTACGGCAAACAAGAAGTGGTATTGTTCAAGGTGATTTTAATTTTTTTTTGGGGGGTGGTGAGGTGGACCAGTGGAAATTGTGCCAAGCCACACGGATAAAAACACAGTGTTCTCAGTGGAATACTATGCAGCTGTCAGGAGAGATGAAAAGACATGAACTTTGCTTATAAATGGATAGACATGGGGAGTATCATGCTAAGTGAATTGAGTCAGAAAGAGAGGGACAGACGTAGAAGGACTGCACTCTTTGGTGGAGTATAAAACAACATAACATGAGGCTGACACCTCAGGATAGTAGTTACACGGGACAGGTAGATTGCTCCATAGCTGGAAGCCTGTCTCATGATCAAAGGGGAGAAGGCAGCTGGAATTGAGAAGGGATCTCTAAGAAAATGATGGCTTGAGGGACCAGTTGGGATGGGAGATGTGTGCAGAAAGTAGATGAAGGACCAAACACGATAACCTCTCAGGGTCTGTATCGCAAACCATAATGCCCAAAAGTAGAGAGGGATTATGGGGAATCATGTCTGGCATGGAGGCAGGGGGAGGGTGGGAAAGGGGGGTATACCGGGGATATTGGTGGTGGGGAATGTCCACTGGTGGAGGGTTGGGTGTTGGATCATTGTGTGATTGTAACCCAAACATGAAAGCTTGCAACTATCTTACGGTGAATCAATAAAATTAAAAAAAAAAAAAAGAAAGAAAAGAAAAACCAGGTATTCTTCTACAGAAGCTCCCTCCAGAGTTAAACATTTTCCCCAAAAATAGAGGAATAAAAAGCTTCCCATCCAACCAAATAAAAAGGTTCCCCTTGGCCTTCTGGTCTTCCTCATTGATGGCTGTGTCTTACAAATGATTGAAGCACTGAGTCTCAACAAGAAGGAAGGCTCTGTGTCTATCCAGGGAGTCACCAGGGGCTTTTCAAAATTCACATCTCCGGGTCATTTAATTACACAGACTTGGCAATTCTAAAGTAGAAAATCTTGGCAGGGCTCCAAATACTGCCACGGGCTCTAATTGCCCGCGCTGGCTATTTCTTGAGCCTATGAATCTGAACTGACGTGATTTGTCATTGCTGACAGAAAGGGTAAGATTCCTCTCAAATGGGCAAAAATTCCCTCTGAAGTGAAATAATGTATTCGACCAAGCCCGGCGACTCCAAACACATGTACTTTAAAGATGTATATTCGCAGGAGTGATCAGGAGCCCGACACGAATGCATTAAGCACCAATGCTTCATTATTTACGGAGTTAATTCTGGCAGCCCAAGATTCTCGTTTCAAAGGATCTTCTCAGAAATATCAAGACGCTAGTCAAAGCTGAGTGGTAAAATGGAGGGAAATGAATTGTTAATGTCTAAAATGTGACCTCACTAATTAAGGTCCCATATAAAATATAATCCCACTGATTATATAATTCAAACCGAGAGCACATGTGTTGCTGAGTTTGAACTGGGAAGTTCAAGCATGCCTCACTGTATGTATATATATATATATATATATATATAAAATATTTTATATTTTGCCACTTTCTGTGCTAAGACAGCTGAAATAATCCCACCATGATGGAAAGTTTAAATGCTTATGTCTCTCTAGGACAATCTTTTTTTTTATCCTGTATCGAAGGAAGCCGATTCTGAAATGAGAAGTGTAGTCAATGGGACCGGTTTCCAAAATGTCTAATACCACATAAAGCTGTTATAAATGTTTCATCAAATCTGAATGCGGTGACATGACAGTATGGATCAGAAGGAGATAAAAAAAAAAAATTAACCAACTACCTGAATGCCATCTGTGAACAATAAAAAAAAGATCGCTTGAAAGAGAAGAGATGATTGTATTTGAAGGAAAGAATAATGCGTATCTTTATTTAGGTAGGGAAGCCGCTATTTTTAAAAGATAATTATACAGGCTTGCTCAAGCCCGATTTGTCTCTTGAATGCATATTCCCTCTCGCCCCTCACATCTTTCTAAGTAAGTGTCCATCAATAAAAAATAATCTTGCGAAAAAAAATTTAATAATTACACGGGAACTGTAAAGAGCTTATTTCAAAGATGAATGGTGGCTAAGTGAGAGGTCCAACACAATGAACAGATTCTCTCTCCTGGGCTCACCCAGTCTCTTCCTGGACTCCAAGCCCTGTTCAAATTTCAATTTCCAGTCTGTCGTGATAGGATTCAAGATTCTGATTTCTGTCCCCAGACTCTATTCTGCTCGGTCATCCAGCATTCTACTGTCCACTCATAAGGACCATCAAATAAATATATATATGTATAAGGTAAAGGTAAAGGTAAAGGCCCTCCCGTTGATCGTCGATTTGCTCGAGCGGGCCCAGTAACGTCTCCATTGGAGACTTTGTTGTTACTGTGTCTGGCATATCGAATACTCTCGGTAGCTTGCCGGGCTCTCCGAGAGGGGTGGAGGAATCGAACTCGGGTCGGCCATGTTGGCCGCTAGCCAATAATAGGTAGGGCGTTCGCCTTACAAGCGGCCAACATGGCCGACCCGAGTTCGATTCCTCCGCCCCTCTCGAAGAGCCCAGCAAGCTACCGAGAGTATTTGAGATGCCAGACACAGTAACAACAAAGTCTCCAATGGAGACGTTACTGGGCCCGCTCGAGCAAATCGACGATCAATGGGAGGGCCTTTACCTTTTTACCTTTACTTTTTAATTATACAATGAAATTCTATAACAAATTTTGTGACTGTCACTGTCCTCCCGTTGTTCATCGATTTGCTCGAGCGGGCCCAGTAACGTCTCCATTGGAGACTTTGTTGTTACTGTGTCCGGCATATCGAATACGTCATGGGGAGCTTGCCAGGCTCTGCCGTGTGGGCGAGATACTCTCGGGAGCTTGCCGGGCTCTCCGAGAGGTGTGGAGAAATCGAACTCGGGTTGGCCATGTTGGCTGCATGTAAGGCAAATGCCGTACCCGCTGTGCTATCGCTCCAGCCCAACAAATTTTGTATAATTAAAACTATAATTTTAATTATAATGGACTCTGGGCTCAACGGGGTCCTGTAGCAGAGATTGTCTGCCTGATTCCCCCAATCTCTAGTGACCCAGGGGTCACACCTAGAAGCCACCTCCTACCGGCGCCAGATAATCTCCTCATCGGTCACCCTTCAGAACTCACTGCTGCTTCTCCCAAAAGGGAACATAAAATGAGCCCCCCATAACCATGCCACCGGACTCTGCGCCAGGCTGTTTTCACTTGGGTTGCCCCAGAGGGGGGGGTGGGTGAGAGCCCTCCCCGCCCCAAGGGACCCAGCCCTGACAGCCCACCTCCACTACCCAACCGCCGCCACACTACAGGCTGCTTTCAAGACACTTGGGCTGTGAGCCTCACATAAGAGTGAACATCATCAGACACTCCCTACCCATTTTCCATAATTACCACACCACATTTCATGGGGTTCAGACACTAGACAACAAATCATAGAGGGAAATATGTATATATATATGTGATTTAATACATTTTTATATATATTTGACTTTCAGAGGGCCCAGAAAGCTACTCAGAGTATCCTGCCCACACGGCAGAGCCTGGCAAGCTACCCATTGCATATTCGATATGCCAAAAACAATAACGGGTCTCATTCTTCTGACCCCAAAAGAGCATCCAATATGGCAGTGTTGGAAAAGACTACTAAGGAGAAGCTGCTAAAATCTCAGGGCTGGGAAGAGTGGAGACGTTACTGGCACCCGCTCAAGTAAATTGATGAACAATGGGATGACAGTTATACAGTGATACAGTGAAAATTATAATTTAATGATCACTTGATCACTTGATCACTTGACTTCCCGTTAATTGGCGATTTGCTCGAGCAGGCGCCAGTCACGTCTCCATTTGTCCCTGTCGCGTGCTAGTGTAGCCCAATGGCATCTGTTTGCTCTGGGAACACGAAGAGCCTCAAACCGGTCGTTCATGATCTTGACGAAGAAGTCTGACCATCTGGAAGGTGGGCGGCCACGCGGTCTTTTGACATCCTGTGGGATCCTGTTGGTAACAGCTCTAGTCCAGCGGTTGTCTTTAAATCTCATTACGTGACCAGCCCATCTGATTTTTGACAACTTGGCAAACGAGACAGCGTCCCTGATTCTTGATCGACGTCCACGGAGGTCGGAACTCCGGATTCTTTTTCTCATTTGAGTGAAACGTGATATTCCAAGCATAGCTCTTTCAATTCCTCTTTGGGAGACCCGAATAGCGTTCTCATAATTTAATGACATATTATTTAATGATATAATATAATATATATTTGGTCACATATGCCTATATATCTGGGCACAGGCTACCTCCCTCTTGACCTCAGTCCTGTTCTTCATCTTTGTTGCAAGGACGATTGGGTGTAATCGGAAACACTCAGGGCCCTGAAAAAGGTGGATAACTTCCTCTGGACCCGTTGAGTCTGCCTTGACAGGTTCTACCCTTGAGCACTGACTATGCACTTCCATGATCCAGACTCCTGTCTGACCCAGGTGGAAGGGCATCAGGAAAGAGGAAGATGGACTTGCTATTCTTCCCATGACAAAATCCCAGATTACCTGATGGTTTAGTGAATGAAAAGCATGATTCTGGAGAACATGCAACCCTGAGAGAAGTCAGTGCAACTCAGTGGGATGGAGCGATAGTATAGCAGGAAGGGTTTTTGCCTGGCATGCAGCCAACACAGGTTCGATCCCCAGCATCCTGGATTGTCCCCTGAGATCTGCAGAAGTGATCCCTGCGTACAAATTCAGGAATAATTCCTGAGTAATGCTGGTTATGGTCCCCACCAAAAAAAAAAAAAAAACAAGGAAGCAAAAAGTATTAAAAAAAAAAGACTGTAGAACTCTATAAAGAGTAGAGACGTTCCCAGAGAATCCCAGTCAACAACTGACATCGAATCAAAAAGTTTAAGTATGACCAAAGACGTGGAGCTAGAATTGGAAGACCTGACACAGAACGCAAGGAAAATAATTACGCCATAAATAGGGATCCAATAAAGTGCTCATCTCCACGGTATGCAGAACATTCGCAGAGCTCCACTACCAGGCTTTCAAACTCAAGGAAAGCTCGGAAGACTCACGAGTCAAAACCAAAAAGCAAACAAACAAAAAACAAATAACACCATTGAAACATGGGTTGGGGAGACGGACAGGAACATTTCTATTGAAGACACATGGATGGCTAGGAGTCCTAGGAAAAGAGCTCGTCCTCGACCATCAGAGAGATGCAAATCAGACCAACCAGGAGATGTCATCATCCGTCATCGCTGAGATTGGTACCCACCCCGAAAAGATGGCGGTGGACAGTGGTTGGCACAGATGTGACAGGACCTGCCACGGGAGACAAGATGAAGATGTGAGGGAACAGAAGAGATCATCTCGTTTGGAACCCAGCACAAACAGTCTTTCCCCGAGTGCTGTTTCAGGAGCCAAGAGTCACCTTTTCTGCATCACTGGCCTCAGCAGAATGTTACAGTCTCTCTCAGTCAAAACTCCGAGACTATCCCAAAAGAGTTGGTGTGGGGGGTTGGTGTTGGTGACAACCTATCACTTGCACGGATCAGTGGCCACCTCTTTTATCTGCTGTGACCTCTCTGGGCTAGCTCTTTCGTCATGAAAACGTCCTACCAGTGACAACATCTCTGAGCTAACTACACCCCCTTAATACCTATTCTTCCTCTGAGTGTTGCTTTTTGGGGCACAGCCGGCGATGCTCAGGGTTTACTCCTGGCTGTGCACTCAGGAATTACTCTTGGCAGTGCTCAGGGGACTATATGGAATGCTGGGAATCGAATCCAGGTTGCCTGCATGCAGGACAAATGTCTTCCTGGCTTTTCTATGGTTTTGGACCCCACTTGCTGGGTATAATTTTGTCCCATAAATGAGAGAGATCACTTGAAAGGAAAGAAGAGAGTTATGAAAATCTCTCTTACCACCAAGCAGAATGAATCCTAAGGATGTACACAAGCATCCCAGGTCCCACGTTCTACCGTGATCGCATTTCCAAGGTCTCACTATCTTGCCTCAACATGCGAACAGGCATAGAATGTCTTCGGGCTGAAGTTCTCTCCGGGTCTAGGGTGGGAGAAAAATCTAATCATTTTACTGACACCCCTACCACCGCCGTTAAAAAAAGAAAGTTCCACAAAGATTTATGCCCTCACCAGGAAAACGCTGTGTGTCAGTAACTCCCCACAAAGTAGATAAACGCCAGTCACTCGGGAGAGGCAAATTCTAAACCATAATCATGAAGCTCAGTATTGCTATTCGATTGTGCTAACAAATGGATAGTATAGTCTATATTGTTGAGGATATGAAAAAGGAAAAACCTCTCTTATCGCTCTGATGGGAATTCAGAACGGTCCCATAATTCTGGACAGGAGTTTGCAAACCCTTAAAAAACGATCATCCACTTAAACAGAGGAGCTTTTCCCCAATGACCTATTTACAGGAAAAATAGAAATTTATGTTTGTATAATAGAACACACAAAATCAATGCCACCAAGGTGTTGGGAGGAATCTGTGATGTCAAATTCCTTTTCTCACTGATACCTGAGAGCTTGGTCAGGGCAGAGAGCAGTAGGCATTCCTAGGATAGTCCCAATTGGCAGTGCTTAGCATAATCGAAGCGTAAACATCAGTCATCGATTTGGGGGGCTGGGGATATACTTGAAAGGTAGAGTCTCCACCCTGCATATGGGAGACTCTGTGTTCCAACCTCAGCACCACAAAATAATCAAGTCATTCAACCACGGGCATATGTGCTTCTGAGTTTACCGTGGCTAGACCATCCCCTTGGATCACCTGAACACATGACCTAGGAAGAAGCATTGTCCCACACATCAAATCTGCCCTGAAAGTTTGCATCTTGGTAATTCAGATGCAAAGATATTAGTGACAACTTAATTTGCTAGATTATTTGTCTCTGTTTTGCTACCTTCATCTCATATGCATTTATTCATCCTAATCATGTATCCATTAATTCATGTATTTCATGACTCAACTATTCAGCCATCCAACTATTCAATCATCCATATGTCCATTATTCATCCACCCATCCACCCATCCATCCATCTATCCATCCATCCATCCATCCATCCACCCATCCGTCCATCCCCATCCATTTATCCATCCATCCATCCATCCACCCATCCACCCATCCGTCCATCTATCCATCCATCCACCCACCCATAGTCCATCCATCCATCCATCCTTCCATCCATCCATCCACCCATCCGTCCATCCCCATCCATTTATCCATCCATCCATCCATCCACCCATCCACCCATCCATCCATCTATCTATCCTTCCATTCACCCGTAGTCCATCCATCCATCCATCCATCCATATATCCATCCATCCACCCACCCACCCATCCGTCCGAGCCCATCCATTCATCCATCCATCCATCCATCCATCCATCCACCCATCCGTCCATCTATCCATCCATCCACCCACCTGTAGTCCATCCATCCATCCATCCATCCATCCGTAGTCCATCCATCCATCCATCCATCCATCCACCCACCCATCCATCCACTCATCCAGTGAGGCAGCTAGCTAATCAGTCATCCAATCACTTATGTACTGACACATTGATCTATTCCACTCATCTCTCCATTCATGAATCCATTTGAACATTTAACCAACTATCCATTCGTCCATCGACCTACCTTTCCACCCATCCATCCTCAAAAATTTATTTATTTTTAGCACTCTAACGATTCGCTATGGACTTGTTGGCCAATGAGGAGTAAGAAATGACCGGTAACATGGGTCTACAGAAAGGGCATTTCTTTCTCCTGTCTTTTGGACTTGACAAAATAAGGAACTGATCTCTCCGAGTTCTCTCAAACAGTTTATTTGTTAAAAATAATTTTATAGGTATGGAAAGGTTATCACGTTTGTTCCTTTACCTGTTTTCAGCATGCAGTTTTTATCCAGAGCGATCATTTCCAATACATTTTTCACAGTGTTCCCTTCTCTATTCCAACTGCCTTCTCCCCCAGAACTTGAGGCAGGCTTCCAACCATGGACCCATCCTCCTGGCTCTTGTAATCTACTGTCTTTGGGTATTAGTTTCATATTATACTTTTTTTATATTCCAAAAATGAGCCCAACCATTCTAAGTCTACTCCTCTTCTTCTGACTCACTTACTCAGCATGATACTCCCCATGTCCTTCCATTTATAAGCAAATTCCATAGCTTCATGTGTTCCTAATGGCTGCGTAGTATTCCATTGTGTAGATCAACCTATATTTTAAACCATAACACCCAAAAAGAGAGGGATAGACAGAGAGAGTGAGAAGAAGAGAGAGAGAGAGAAAGAAGGTGTCTTCCATAGATAGGCTGAGGGTGGGTGACTGGTGAGAGAGAAACGGGGTACACTGGTGATGGGACGAGTGTTGGAACATTGTATGTCAGAAACCCGGCCCTCGGGGGCTGGAGAGATAGCACAGTGGGTAGGGGGCATTTGCCTTGCACGCAGCCGACCTGGGTTCGATTCCCAGCATCCCATATGGCCCCCTGAGCACCGCCAGGAGTAACTCCTGAGTGCAGAGCCAGGTGTGACCCCCCCCCAAAAAAAGAAACCCGACCATCAACCATTTTATATATCCACATCTCACAGTGATTCAATTGAAAATTAATACATTTATGATTATGGAAACTGTGCACCTCACTGTTATGATCTCTTCCTCTTGCCTGGGTTTGCTAAACATTTGTATCTTCATGACACGTCTTTCCTGACCCTTGTTTTTAAAACCACGGGCTGAGTCAACTAATGATGAGATTTTCATGGGTTCATACATCACCCTTTCCCAAGTTGTGCTGATTTGATGTTGACAGACGTACCTAGGACACATTTTTAATAAGACGGTACATGTCGATAATAGTCATTATCATCTGCTATCTACTATGGAAATTCTATGGGACTCTGTATTTCCTTTTTTCCCCCACCCAATATACAACGGATCATTACAAGGTGTGAAGCATCCGGTTTTGTTGATTTATTTGTATGCAATATCCTAGTTTCCCGGTGGTACCTGAAAGATCAGATTTTCTTTCTTCGTGCCATGTATCTGTCTGATCCTATTAAAGCCGTCTCTATTGAGTCACAGTGATTTGCAAGAATCTGATCCAAGAGAAGGGATAAACCAGAAAGTGAAAACCCTTGTCACATATTTTAAAACCTCTAACCTTGTAAAATGCTCTGGTAATTCTGGGCAGCATTCTATTAACAGAGATCAAACAAGTTGTTCGAAATGTTTACGTAAGATTGATGATCCGCCCTCTCTCATCTGGTTAGTGGGGAGAAATCCATGTCTTACATGGGATAGAGTTATTCTTCTACCGTGCCCATCATTCTTCCAATATAGTTCCTTTTTATTTAACAAGATCATCCATAGTTTGGGATTTTCATGGTGCCTTTCTCATGAGAGAGAACAGCCTAATGTTGGCGATTGAATTTCTCCGTAAACAATAATAATAATTGATAATGTTTCTTGTTATCTTTCTTGAGAAAGAAAGTGCTTAAAGCTTAAGGTGCCGATTTCCAAATGTGTTATAACATCTCCTGAAGGAGACTATGGTCTATTAAACAAGCTCTAGTTAACTGAGAGATACACTCAGAATTGTACGTCCTCTGAAATGCACGTATTTTTTTTTTTATTATTTGTTTTTGGAACACACCTGACTGTGCTCAGGGCTTACTCCTAATTCTGCACTCAAGAGCCCATCCATCCTGGTGATGCTCAGGGGACCATAAGAGATGCCAGGGGGCTGTACCTGGGTTTGCCAGGTACAAGGCAAGTGCCCTCCCCATGGTGCCATCCAGTCCCTCCCCGACGTATCTCATTCACGGACACTAACGCTCTTGTTTTCCTTCTGCCTAGAGGAGGTGAGGACTAGACAGAGTGGCCGGGAGATTTGCCACCTCAGCACAAGAGATACGATTTTTCAAGCTGTCAGGAAACAGAGAAAAGTACAGAGTCCAGATAAAGTTCTGAGAGGAATCTATACTCCTCGGAGCAGAGGAAAAGCAGTCTAGGAAATTTCACAGTTGGTGCAACAAGCAACATAGCTCGTGGCATGCTGTGAAGTGGACCCAATAAGGAGTCCCTTTATTACTTTAAATAACCCACATGCAGGGATTTTGACCAGCCAAGGAAGAAGAGCCAACTGGGCACTTTGTGTTACTCGGGGAAAAATCAGGCAGACATATTTCTACTCAGCTGTAGTAAAATAAATAATAGAGAGGTGGTAGGTTATTGACAGAGATGGTGGAAAGGTGGGTAGGTGAAACCAAGATACCATATAGATAGGAATACGTCAGTGATAGATGCAGTGAAAGAGACAGGCAGACAGAAATGATTGAACAGGAGATGAAGAATGAAATGTTATAGACAGAAATATGGTAGATCAATGATTGATGACTGATTGCACATAAATGCATGGTAGATACATACTGGGATGAAAATAGAGTGGATGCATCGCAGGTGATTGAGATATAGGGATATTGTGCTGTCCTCCCGTTGTTCATCGATTTGCTCGATCGGGCCCAGTAACGTCTCCATTGTGAGACTTGTTGTTACTGTGTTTGGCATATCGAATACGTCACGGGTAGCTTGCCAGGCTTTGCCGTGTGGGCGAGATACTCTCGGTAGTTTACCAGGCTCTTTGAGAGGGGCAGAGGAATCGAACCTGACTCGGCCAGGCTGGCCACGCGCAAGGCAAACTCTCTACCGCTGTGCTATCATATAGGGATATATGTGATACAAACATATTTCATACACACATATAATAAGACAGTTTAAAAAAAGAATAATATTCATGGGACAGATAGATTGCTCCATAGCTGGAAGCCTGCCTCATGAGCAAAGGGGAGAAGGCAGCTGGAATAGAGAAGGGATCACTAAGAAAAAGATGGCTGGAGGAATCGGTCGGGGTGGGAGATGTGTGCAGAAAGTGGATAAAGGACCAAACATGATGACCTCTCAGGCTCTGTATTGCAAACCATAATGCCCCAAAGTAGAGGGAGATTATGGGGAATCTTGTCTGCCATGGAGGCAGAGGGAGGGTGGGAAAGGGAGATATACCGGGGATATTGGTGGTGGGGAATGAGCACTGGTGGAGGGATGGGTGTTGGATCATTGTGTGACTGTAACCCAAACATGAAAGCTTATAACTATCTCACAGTGATTCAATAAAATTTAAAAAAAAAGAGTAATGTTACGTTTTGGTGGCATTTTTACCATTCTTTCATAATAAACAATCACTGTCACTGTCACTGTCCTCCCGTTGTTCATCGATTTGCTCGAGCGGGCCCAGTAACGTCCCCATTGGAGACTTTTTTGTTGTTGTTGTTGCTGTTACTGTGTTTGGCATATCGAATACCTCACGGGTAGCTTGCTAGGCTTTGCCGTGAGGGCGGGATACTCTCGGTAGCTTGCCAGGCTCTCCGAGAGGGACGGAGGAATCGAACCCAGGTCAGCTGCATGCCAGGCAAACACCCTACCAGCTATCCTATCGCTCTGGCCCATTTGAGTAATAAATGCAATATAAATATTGTGAACTACTTTATAAAAATTCAAAAAAAAGGAGTAATGTTGCCTGCTGCAAAATTTGGTCATCTTAAGTCTGTTTGAATTCAAAACGTTGTCCTGAAACTGAAAATAAATAAATACATTATTAAAATAAAGTGAAGGGCCAAGGGAGAGAGTGAAGTAGGTATAAGGCTTGTCTTACATGTTTCTGGCCCTGGTACAATTCCTGACATATGACTGGGTGTTGCCCAGTGCCAATCTGGGGGGGGAAAATAGCTATTTATAGGGCTGGAGAGATAGTCCACGGGGAGACTGCTGTCCTTGATTGTAGTCAACCCAGGTTCGATGCCTGGAATTCTACAGAGTCTCACAACACCCACCTGGAGTGATCCCTGAGCACAGAGCCAGGAGTAAGCCCTGAGCCTAGCTGGGCATGGCCCAAACACAGCCAAACCCAAATAAAATAAAAGGAACCAATAAACACTGCTCTCCAAGAACATCATTTCAATGGAGGTGCATCAGACTTAGAGATCAACATCTGATAACGCACACTTGCTTGTTAAATGTGCTAAGAGTAACGGCACTCTTTTTTTTTTTTTAATCACGCTGGGGGAAGGAAAAAGGAGACACATCCATTTGGCTGAAATATGTATAGAAAGATCACAGTGGGATTTTCTTCCATCCTATCTCATGTAATTTTGAACTTCTTAAGATCATTGTGGTCTTCTGAAAAACACGTGTCAAACACTCCTCTTAACCTTCTCAGCATTTCTCATCTGCTCCTGCATCATACAAGAGCGTGGTTTTAAAGAAAAAGAAAGTGACTTTAAGAATAAATAAGTTGGGTAATAGAAATTCCTTGAACACAAAGATGTCCTAAACTTTGCAGTCCTCCTTATGATCCCAAAGAGACTGTCCCTTATGCAAAGTTGTTCAATGCACGTTAAAGACCCACACTGTTTGGTACTACATGGAAAGTATCATGCTAAGCGAAATGAGTCAGAAAGAGAGGGACAGACATAGAAAGATTGCATTCATCTGGGGAACATAAAGTAACAAAATAGGAGACTAACACCCTAGAATAGCGGAGATAAGTACCAGGAGGATTACGCCATGGCTTTGAGGACAGCCGCACACGCTAAGGGAAAAGGCAGCTCAGATAGAGAAGGGAGCACCAAATAAAGGGTGTTGGGAGGTTGGGTCCTCTCAGGATGCGAAATGTGTGATGAGAGTAGACCATAGACCGAACAAGATTGCCACTCAATGTCTCTTTTGCAAACCACAGCACTCAAAAGGAGAGAGAGAACCAAAGGGAATGCCCTGCCACAGAGGCAGGGTGGTGTGGGGAGATGGGGGGTGGGAGGGATACTGGGATCCGTAGTGGTGGTGGGAAATGGGCACTGGTGGAGGGATGGGTGTTCGATCATTGTATAACTGAAACCCAAGCACAAAAATTTGTAAGTCTACAACTGTACCTCATGGTGTTTCACTAATAAACATTTATGAAGAAAAAAAAAAGACCCACACTTCTGAAGCGGCATAAATTTCTACATTAGCTTCCCTTTTGTAGGAGTTTCACATCTCCTAATTAATCTCCATCCCCCCTAATTAATCTCCATCCTTCCTAACCTCTTTTTACTTACACCAGCTATGAACCTGTAATGCCTTCCAGATCCCAGTACATAGGGAATTAGGAATTGTCTTTTTCTTGATGCAACGAAGTAGACCCACAGATGATCACTTGCCAATTCCCTCCCAAGGAATGTGGACTCAGCCGTTCTTTCAAGACAAGGCTTTTCCTCCCAAAGTTTTGTTTAGCTAATGTCTGCACAAAATAAATCTGAGTTTATGATTCCTGTCACCTTTGAGACCGTGAAGCTGAATGTCCTCTTTGGACTCAACTTAGAAAGATCTGAAACAAGAACAACACGTAACAGGGCTCTAGTTGAGTGCCAACGGTGATTCTTATCTATGATTTTCATGTGTAGGGATAAAATAAAAAATCTGAACCAAGGACAACATATAAAATGCCTCCAGTTGAGTGCCATTATGATTCTTTTTATTTATTTATTTATTTATTTATTTATTTATTATTAGTGAAACACCATGAGATACAGTTATAGACTTATAAATTTTTGTGCTTGGGTTTCAGTTATACAATGATCAAGTACCCTTCCCTCCACCAGTGCCCATCCTCCACCACCACGGGTCCCAGCATCCCTCCCACCCCTCATCCCCCCATCCCACCCTGCCTCTGTGGCAGGGCATTCCCCCTTGTTCTCTCTCTCTTCTTTTGGGTACTGTGTTTTGCAAGACAGGCATTGAGTGGCAATCATGTTCGGTCTGTAGTCTTCATTCGGCATACTTCTCCCACCCTGGGAGGATCCTCATAACACCCTTTATTTGGTGCTCTCTTCTCTATCTGAGCTTCCTTTTCCCCTAGCACGTGTGGCTGGCCTCCAAGTCATGGAGCAAAATTCCTGGTACTAATCTCAGCGTATAGTGGTTAGTACTCTGTGTTGTGTGCCATTATGATTCTTTTCTATGATTTTCACGTGTATGGATAAAACCTAGCTTAGGGAAAAGAAAGAGTCCCACATAAGGAGGAAGAAGAATGTGAAACACAGGTCACGATGTATTCAGATATGTCTCTGTGTAACAAAACAGTGCCTAGGATCAAGTGGGAAAAAGAATCTCCGAGCTTTCAGGGGGTTGGGATTTACCACCATTGCCCAGGATTTGTGATGGAATCGGTCTTGGCAGCAGAGAGACAAGCACGTCCTTCATCATGAAACACTAAAAAGCCTCATGTCAGAGGTTCCTGGTTTTACAGAAGTCTAATAGTTGGTAAGATTCGAATGAGAACCATGCAGAAAGCATGATGCTGCTGTTATTTCAGGTTACCAGAACATGCAGTGAATACCACCACCAGCGTGTTGTGTTTCTTAAAAAAGGCATGTGGGGACATAGGTCAGATCGAGTAGGGACCAGTATGACAAAAATGACCGGGAATGGTCATGCTGGACAAGAATGGAGTGCTGAAAGGATGTGAAGGGATTTACAGGATAATCTTTCAGTATCTGTATTGCAAACCAGAATTCCCAAAAGGGGCTGGGAGAGAGAGAGAAAAACAAAGAGAGAGAGAGATAAAGAGAAAGAGAGACAGAGACAGAGAGACAGAGGCAGACAGAGACAGAGAGACATACAGAGATAGAAAAATAGAGACAGAGAGAAAGAGCTAGACAGAGAGGCAGACTGAAGAGAAAAAGCATCTGTCATAGAGGCGTAGGGGGTAGGGGGTGATGGGGGGACCTGGGGACATTGGCGGTGGGAAATGTACACTGGTGGAGTGACGGAGGTTGGAACACTGAAAACCTAATCATGAACTGCTTTGCAAGGGTCTGTCTCACAGTGATTCAATTTTAAAAAAAAAATGGAAATAACAAAAAACTAACACACACACAAAATTAAAAAAAGAAAGTATTTTAAAAATGGATCATGATCACGATCACGACCATCCTGTTATTCGTTGATTGCCTCAAGCAGGCCCCAGTAACGTCTCCTTCGTCCTATCCCTGAGATTTTTTAAAAAGTGCCATATTCAAGGCTCTTTCAGGGTTAGGAGAATGAGACCCGTCATTGTTACTGGTATTTGGCATATTGTGTATGCCACGGGGAGTTTGCCAGACTCTGCCGTGTGGGTAGGTTACATTCGGTAGCCTGCCAGTTTGTCCAAAGTAGGAATGAGATGATAAGATGTCGCGTGGCCACAAATGCGGCCGCGCACTTCTGGGAGCTGGGTTTTATAGTCTCTGAGTCTTGGCCGTTGATGGGATTACACGGTGCCAGGGGGCCAGTTGGTGGGTGTGACCCCCGCCTACTGGAATTTGGAGGATCTGGGTGGAGGATGCTCAGCCCTGATCTGAGTAGGCTTGGAGATCTCAGCCCTGGGACCCGCAAGCCTTTGTTCCCTGCCGGTACCTTCACGTGTGCAGAGAGTGGTCTCAGCATGGTGGTGGCTGGAAAAATGGGAAAAAAATAAAATAATTAAAGCAGGCATGTTGTTTGATTCCTATTAGTTTAATTTTTTTTCCTGCTTCCTGTTCCTCCCTGTGACCCCTGATTTCTCTCCTTTTGCTATAGAGGAAAAGAGATCTTCTCTCCTTATAACAGTTGATATCATCAATAATCAGTCAAGCATTTCTGCATTTCTCAATACAGTTCTGTTCCTTCCTTCCTGATACTGCTACCACTTACCGATTCATATTTGATATTTTATTAATAATAATTGATAGGGGCTGGAGCGATAGCACAGGGGGTAGGGTGTTTGCCTTGTATGCGGCCAACCTGGGTTCGAATCCCAGCATACCATAGGGTTCCCCTGAGCACCGCCAGGGGTAATCCCTGAGTGCAGAGCCAGGAGTAGCCCGTGAACATCGCTGGGTATCTCCCAAAAAGCAAATAAAAATCATTGAAGTTTTTATTCATTGACTTCCCCACCCAACCAGCCTGCTTTGATCTCGAGGGCATGTTTGTTGAGTTGAGTTCTTCTCTCTGGTTGGCATCTCTAGACTCTGCAGAGGAGAAGAATCCTGTTATGTTTGTGTTTTTCAATCGACCCTGCTTCCCCCCTGCCATGCCCTCTCTAGGTAGACCTGGTGGGTTGAAAATAAAAGCAGTGCCTCTTTTTTTTATTTTTGTCTTTTTTGGGTCATACCTGGAGATGAACAGGGGTTACTCCTGACTTTGCACGGAGGAATTACTCCTGGAGGTACTCGGGGGACTCATATGGGATGCTAGCAATTGAACCCGCCTGCAATGCCAATGCCCTCCCTGCTGTGCTATCGCTCCAGCCGGCAGTGCCTCTTTTTAAGCCCTCTTTTCTTTTCTTTCTTTTTTTTTAAAAAATTTTATTAGTGGAACACCATGAGGCACAATTGTAGACATACAAATTTTTGTGCTTGGGTTTCAGTTATACAATGATTGAGTACCCATCCCTCCACCAGTGCCCATTCTCCACCTCCAATGCTCCCAGTATCCCTCCCAGCCCCCATCTGCCCCCATCCCACCCTACCCCTGTGGCAGGGCATTCCCTTTTGTTTTCTCTCTCCTTTTGGGTGCTGTGGTTTGCAAAAGAGACATTGAGTGGCAATCATGTTCGGTCTATAGTCTACTTTCAGCATGCTTCTCCCATCCTGGGAGGATCCTCCCAGCACCCTTTACTTGGTGCTCCCTTCTCTATCTGAGCTGCCCTTTCCCCTAGAATGCCCGGCTGGCCTCTAAGCCATGGAGTAATCCTCCTGGTACTTAACTCAGTTAGGTTCTCTTTTCTAAATTCTAGCTGTTCTAAGAATGGCGGAGTGTTCTGTTGTGCAGATGTACCAGAGTTCCTTTATGAAGTCACTTATGCAGCCCATTAGGAAAAATGAAGTCATGAAACTTGCCTATAAATGGATGGACATGGAGAGTATCATGCAGCATGCAATGAGTCAGAAGGAGAGTGCAGGTGTAGAATAACTGCATTCATTCGTGGGATATAAAAATACACACTATGAAACTAATATCCAGGGCTAGGGAAGACAGGAGCCAAGTGGGCTGTTCCATGGTTGGAAGCTTGCCACGGTTGTTTGAGGGACAAAGGCAGTTAGGATAGAGAACGGACTAGTGTGAAAATAATAATTAGAAACAGTCATTTTGGACAGAAACTGAGTGTTGAGAGAACGTAAAGAGATATACCTGATAGCCTTTCAGTATCTGTATCTGTTTTGCAACCATAATGCCCAAAGGGAGAGGAGAGGAGAGAGAGAGAGAGAGAGAGAGACAGACAGACAGACAGAGACAGTCAGAGAGTCAGAGAGAGACAGAAAGTGAGACAGAGAGACAGAGACAGAAACAGAGGGAGAGAGAGGGAGAAAGAGAGAGACAGACAGAGACAGAGACAGTCAGAGAGTCAGAGGGAGACAGAAAGCGAGACAGAGAGACAGAGACAGAAACAGAGGGAGAGAGAGAGAGAAAGAGAGAGACAGACAGAGACAGAGACAGTCAGAGAGTCAGAGAGAGACAGAAAGTGAGACAGAGAGACAGAGACAGAGAAAGAGAGAGAGAGAGAGAGAGAGAGAGAGAGAGAGAGGGAGAGAGAGAAGAAAAGTGCCTGCCATAGAGGAGGATTATTGCTGGATTATTAAAAGGACACTAATCGGGGCTGGAGCGATAGCACAGCGGGTAGGGCATTTGCCTTGCATGGGGCCGACCCGGGTTCAATTCCCAGCATCCCACAGGGTCCCCTGAGCACCATCAGGAGTAATTCCTAAGTGCATGAGCGAGGAATAAACCTTTGAGCATTGCCAGGGGTGACCCAAAAAGCTAAATAAATAAATAAATAAATGAAAATAAAAGGACAATAATCTAGCTGATGGATATTCTGTTATATGAAGACCTTGTCGTCTTTACCTACCTCCTCTTGCCTGGTGGCAAGTAGGTTGCTTCCAGGTCTTGGCTATTGGAAACAAAACTTCAATACCTATGGCAATGAATCAACGTGTTGGTGTTGACATGTCTCTGAGTTGGTGTAGCACGGTAGCACTGTCCTCCCGTTGTTCATCGATTTGCTCGAGCGGGCACCATGAATGTCTCCATGGTGAGACTTTGTTGTGACTGTGTTTGGCATATCAAATATGTCACGGGGAACTTGCCAGGCTTTGCCGTGAGGGCGGAATACTTTCGGTAGCTTGCTGGGCTCTCTGAGAGGGGCAGAGGAATCAAACCCAGGTTGGCTGCATGCAAGGCAAACGCCCTACCTGCTGTGCTATCGCTCCAGCCCATGAATTGGTATGTGTGTGTGTGTATGTGTGTGTGTGTTTGTGGGGGATGGAGGGTGGAGGTATACATCCAGAAGTATGATGGCTGGATCCCATGGGATTTTTTAGCTTCCATGTTTTGATGAATATTTGTCCTGTTTCCCATTGTATCACCAATCTACATTCCCATCAATGGAGTATGCATGTAACTTTCTAAAGAACATGCATTTCCAGAGAGATGGCACAGTGGGTAGGGCATTTGCCCTACATACAACTGACCTGAGTTTGATCCCATCACTCCATATGGTCCTTTGAGCCTGCCAGGAGTGATCCCTGAGCACAGCAGGATGTGGATCGTAAACAAAGAAACAGGGGCTGGAGCGATAGCATAGTGGGTATGACGTTTGCCTTGCATGTGGCTGCCCCGAGTTCGATTCCCAGCATCCCATAGGGTCCCCTGAGCACCGCCAGGAGTAATTCCTGAGTGCAGAGCCAGAAGTAACCCCTGTGCATCACCGGGTGTGACCCAAAAAGCAAAATAGAAAAGAAGAAAGAAAAAGCAACAAAAATTCATTCCTTCTGCTGTGATTTAGATAATTATAATATATATTCATAATATATAATATTATATATATTATATATAATCATAATATCATGAGATCGGGCACGTTCAGGGTGGTATGGCCGTATAATATCATAGAGCTGGAGCGATAGCACAGCTGGTAGGGCATTTGCCTTGCACGCGGCCAACATGGCTGACCCAAGTTCGATTTCCCTGCCCCTCTCAGAGACCCCAGCAAGCTACTGAGAGTATCTTGCCCACACAGCAAAAACCTGGCAAGCTCCCCGTGACGTATTCAATATGCCAAACACAGTAACAATTGTCACAATGGAGACGTTACTGGATTCGCTCGAGCAAATCGATGAACAACGGGAAGACAGCAACAGTGACAGTGACATAATAACATAATGATACTCTCAATGTTTTTTTCTTAGAAATACAGCTATGTCCCTAACCTCCAATTCCATGCTTACTGCAAAGTCCGTGATTTCACCAGACCTAGCTTTCTGCAATACACAAGACAAAAGTGGGCATGGGTTTAGCTGAGGAATGGGGAAATGGTGTTTCTAGTGCGATGAATCCCACTAACCCTTCACCCTGTTGAACGCCAACAAGGAAATGTGGTCTTTGCCATGCAATTTTGATGGGTGAACTGTGTGTTTTCCTGCTTACACAAATACATGCTCAGAGAGATATGTCCAGAACACATATCCTTTCGCACTGGGAATCTCTAGAGGAGATCTTAGAATTTGTCCAATGAATTCAAGTCATAGTGACTTATCATTTTCTATTACAATTTTAAATTTTTTTAAAAAAATTTTTTTAATGAATCACCGTGAGGTGCAGTTACAGAGTTACAAACTTTCGTGCTTCCGTTTCAGTCATACAGTTGTCGAGTACCCATCCCTCCACTAGTGCCCGTTCTCCACCACCAATGTTCCTAGTATCCTTCTCATCCCCCCTCACTGCCCTTCTAATAAAATTGTATTAAATTCAATATCACTGTAGCACTGTCATCCCGTTGTTCATCAATTCACTCGAGTGGGCGCGGTACCACCTCCATTCATCCCAGCCTTGAGATTTTAGCAGCCTCTTCTTACTTATCTTTCCCAACGCTGCCATATTGGACATTCTTTCAGGGTCAGGGCAATGAGACCCATTATTTAATTTATTTAACAGTCACAATAAATTTAACATAATGAGCTATAATTTGGTTCTGTTCTTTTGGGTTGTTTTCCCTGGAGGCTATTAGAAAAACTGAACCATGGTGAGGTTTTGCATTTTCATTTGGACAATGTCCTATCATCAGGATAGGACATTGAGTTGCAGATTATTTTCTTTGCGGTGCTAACATGACCTATCTGGAAGGAATGGAGCCAGCTCCAAGACTTGGTGATAAACGATTCTGAGGTTCGTCGTCTGATGTCTGGGGTGGTGTTATGAGCTGTATGGAACGAGAGACACAGGATGAGGGAAAAAAAATAAAGCACTTCTCACGGCTAAACAGACAGACCCACTTTTGGGAAATGGTGCCTGATTAGTCTGAAGTCTTACTACACTGTCTGGCCTTTGACACATTTATCATCTCGACAGTTGTCAGAGTTTCAGGCAGACTTTATTTTCAGGAAGACACTTTCCATGCAATTCTGTGCTATTTTTTTTTTGCACTCCTAAGCTTCAGATATATATTTTTTGATAGCCCTGAGGTGATTGCTCCCTGGCAGAGTTCTTAAATAATAAAAGATAGTTCTTTTTCATCTTGTTTCTTCACGACAACTGGCAGTGCTCATCGGGACTTTGTCTAGGGCTCTTGCTCAGGGGTCACTCTGGGCTTACGAAAACCACGTGTCAATGCCGTGGATTGGACCTGGGTCCCCCACATGCCTCAAATGTCATCCCATTATCCATCCAGTCCCATGAAAAATACCGTTGCTTGTTTCTGGAAATCGTGTTGACCCCTTGGCTTAAAATACAAGAAAGATGCTCTACTTAACAGTCCGTGTAGAAGAGTAGGATGAATTCCTACTCCGTTGTGGTGAACGTACAAGATTAGCCTTTTTTACATCTTTCTCTCCAGGGGGCAGGCGTGACTAGAACATAAAAAAAAATTCTTTTCTGGAAAAGGAAAATTGAGGCCATTTCTTCAAAGGGCAGACAGCCTCTTCCAAGTGCCTAGTCCTGGTTCGAGAGACGATGATGATGGGGATTCAAAAATGAATCACAGTGTGGGCAGGAGACAGTCTCCGATCAGTAGGTGCAATTTGTGCAAGTCAGAGGGAGATCTAGGTCTGCATTCCACTGTTATTTATTTTTATTTAATTTTTATTAGTGAAACACCATGAGGTATACAGTTGTAGACTTACAAATCTTTGTGCTTGGGTTTCAGTTATACAATGATCAAATACCCATCCCTCCACCAGTGCCCATTTTCCACCACCACTAATCCCAGTATCCCTTCCATCCCCCATCCCCCCATCCCACCCTGCCTCTTGGCAGAGCATTCCCTTTTGTTCTCTCTCTCTCCTTTTGGGTGTTGTGGTCTGCAAAAGAGGCCTTGAGTGGCCATCATGTTCGGTCTATAGTCTACTTTCAGCATGCTTCTCCCATCCTGGGAAGATCCTCCCAATGCCCTTTATTTGGTGCTCCCTTCTCTCTCTGAGCTGCCTTTTCCCCTAGCATGTGTGGTTGGCCTCCAAGACATGGAGCAAACCTCCTGGTACTAATCTCGGCCACTCTTGGGTGTTAGTTTCCCATTTTGTTACTTTATGTTCCCCAGACAAACTGCATTCCATTTTTAGATGCACTCGGTTGATTTTTCTGTTCACTTTTATTGAACCACCGTAAAATATAGTTACAAGCTGTCATGGTTGAATTATAATCATACAATGATCCAACACCCATCCCTCCACCAGTGCACATTCCCCATCACCAATGTCCCCAGTATAACTCCCCCCCTTCCACCCCTCCACCTGCCTCTATGGCAGACAATTTCCCCCATACTCTCTCTCTACTTTGGGCCATTATGGTTTGCAATACAGATACTGAGAGGCCATCACGTTGGGTCCTTTATCCACTTTCAGCACATATCTCCCGTCCCGAGCGATCCCTCCAACCATCATTGACTTAGTGATCCCTTTTCTATCCCAGCTAACTTCTCCCCAGATGATGAGGCAGGCTGCCAACCATGGAGCAATCTTCTTGGTCCTTGTGTCTACTGACCTTGGTTGTCAGTCTCCTATTATTTTATATTCCACCAATGAGTGCAGACCTTCTATGTCTGTCCCTGTCTTTCTGACTCGTTTCACTCAGCATGATAGTCCGCATGACCATCCACGTATAAGCAAATTTCATGACTTGATCTTTCCTAACAACTGCGTAGTATTCCATTGTGAAGATGGATTGATATATTCAGTGGAGGTCGCTTGGATCGCTTGACGGATAGACTGTCCTTCCAAGGTTGGCACATCAGCTGCACTGTTCTTTATTCCAAGCCACTCAAATAGGTCTTGTGTTCATTTTCTATGGATGGAGGAAAAAAAATATTTTCCATAAAGCCGTTGGCAACACTGCGCATTTATTTTTCCAGGCCAGAAGAACAGGAATTGGTCGGGTTGTCTCATCAGGGTTTCACATCAAGTTGGGGGTGGGGGTTGCATATTTTATTTGCAGGGATCTATACCTGGCCACTGGGCCTAAGGGACCACACGGCATTAGAGATCAAACCCAGAGTGACCATATGTGAAGCAGGGTCCCAACTCTTTGAGTCATCTCTCAAGATTCTGAAGCTGCATATATATTCTTAACATAGATATTCTTTTAACACATAAAAAACCAAATAAGTATTTCATTTTCTTTTTTATGCTAGGGTAGACAATCTTTTATACATCTACTGGAAATAACAGAAAAAAAAAAACCCAGCCACATACATAGACTCTAAATTAGAGTCTACCTATAGAGACTCTAATAATTTTCCACTTTGCTTGGAACTGTTCATATGAAAATTTTGATATAGTAAATATAATATATGGGTTATGTACAACATATATAATACCGTTTATATCCATAGTACAATCACATATCATATTCATATCTAGATAACAAGTGTTGATCAAACAAATCAATCTTTAACCACCGTGCCCTTCACTGTTATCAATTGTCCAGAAATTCATCTTTCCAAGTGGGTCCAGAAAGGTGCCATCAAATTCATCAGCCTCTCTCACAAGCTTAATTCCGTCTTCAGCCAGTTATCGGCCTCCTGAAATAACAGCCAGAAATCTCGGATAAACATAACGGCCACTTACAGAATGCATCTGGTAGAATTTCAAAATCAATCTGCAGTTATGAATTTCAACACTGTCTTTCAAGGACCGTTCAAAATGCAGAACGGATTCTCTCCCTCTCTCTTCCTTTCTTTTTTTTTTTCCCCCTAGAGTGCGGCAAAACCCAAGGTCAAAATGGGTCGTATTTTTACATGAGAGCAAGCGAGTCTATCTGGAGAATGTGAAACTCTGAGGCGTGGGATCAAAGTTGGGTACACAGAACTCACTGTCTTTTATCATTTTTTCTGTACGGAGCCGGGAGTGAGTGGAATGAGGCTGCAAAGGACAGAAGACTTGCCTAGGGTACGGCATCTCCTGGTTCAATCCATGGCACGATTCAAGCTCTCCCGCACCGGCGGATCATCCTGAAATACAGTGGTATGTGGCCCCCCTCCCCCAACGATCCCCTGACCTCCCACCAATAAAATCAGACATAAAATTTAAAAAGTTGTATCAGTGTTTCAGCAGGAAGGAGGCTTGCCTGGCATCCTGGCACTGCAGAGGTACTCACTTAATCACTTAATCACTTACCTTCCCGTTAGTCGTCGATTTGCTCGAGCGGGCGCCAGTAACATCTCCATTTGTCCCTGTGCTAGTGTAGCCCAATGGCATCTGTTCGCTCCGGGAACATGAAGGGCCTCAAACCGATCGTTCATGATCTTGACGAAGAAGTCTGACCATCTGGTAGGTGGGCGGCCACGCGGTCTTTTGACATCCCGTGGGATCCAGTCGGTAACAGCTCTAGTCCAACGGTCGTCTTTAAATCTCATTACGTGACCAGCCCATCTGATTTTCGACACCTTGGCAAATGAGACAGCGTCCCTGATCCTTGATCGTCGACGGATGTCAGATTCGTTCTCTCATTTGAGTGAAACGTGATATTCCAAGCATAGCTCTTTCTATTCTTCTTTGGGAGACCTGAATAGCGTTCTCATCCTGTTTGCGTAGGGCCCAGGTCTCTGAGGCATATGTTAATGCAGGAAGAACAGTGGAATCAAAGAGATGTGCCCGGAGCCGGAGGTTCCTCGTCCTCTTAGCTATTTCTTCGACGTTCTTGAAGGCGTTCCAAGCCGCTCTCTTCCTCCTGCGCAGCTCGGGTGCCAGGTCATTTGTCATGTTGACCTCTCGACCTAGGTAGACATAGCTGTTGCATTCGGAGATGGTCGTTCCATTGAGAGCGAATGGGGCGTCAGGAACAAGGCTGTTTCTCATAAACATTGTCTTCGTAAGATTCAGCTGTAGTCCTACCTTTCCACACTCACGGTCAAAGTCGGCCAGCGTTTGTGCCGCTTGGCTGATGTTTGGTGTTATTAAAACAATGTCATCAGCAAAGCGGAGGTTCAGCAGAGGTACTCATGAAGAATTATCCCTGACTTAGTGCAGAGCCGGAACTAAGCCCTGAGCACCGCCAGGTGTGGTCCCCCAAGCAAAACCAACAACCAAGGAAATACAGCACACGGAGATGCTGACGTCTTCCCCTTACTAAAATTAAATCAATTGAACTTTAGGTTATGTCTGGGCTTGGGGTCTTACCCATTGAGACTCAGCCTTTACTCCTGGCTCTGTGTTCAGGAGTTGTTGGTCTTCGGGGGACCACAAGGTGCTGAGGAAGATTCTGGGGTGTCCCACATGCCAAGGATGTGCTCAGATCCCTGAGCTATTTATTTCTCAATCTTGCCTGGGACTGCCACACCCCGCTCAGTGGAGAGAACAAGGAATTAAGGAATTCTTTTTTTTTTTTAAATTTTTTTATGAATAAATCACCGTGAGGTACAGTTACAGACTTACAAACTTTCATGCTTGCGTTTCAGTCATACAATGATCGAGTACCCATCCCTCCATCAGTGCCCATTCTCCATTACCAATGGTCTCAGTATCCCTCCCACCACCCCCACCCCGACATCCCCACCCCACCCCACCTCTGTGGCAGGGCATTCCCTTTTGCGCTCTCTCTCTCTCTCTCTCTCTCTCTCTCTCTCTCTCTCTCTCTCTCTCTCCTTTTGGGTGCTGTGGTTTGTAATAGAGGTACTCAGTGGCCATCATGTTCACTCTATAGTCTACTATCAGCCTACATCTCCCATCCCGAGAGGGCCCTCCTAGCACCCTTTACTTGGTGGTCCCTTCTCTATCTGAGCTGCCTTTTCCCCCCAGCATGTGAGGCCGGCTTCTAAGCTGTGGAGTAATCCTCCTGGTCCTTCATCTCTAGTATTCTTGGGTGTTGGTCTCCCATTCTGAGAACAAGGATTTTTTAACAGCTCTTAATTCTTGTTGCATCATGGGATTGATACCAGAGAATATCTCCTCTAAACCAGAATACTCTGCAGAAGAGGAACAATGGGCATTGAAACAAAACAAAACAAAACAAAAAAACACTCATCAATTTGCTCGAGCGGGCCGAGTAACATCTCCATTGTGAGACTTCTTGTTACAGAGTTTGGCATATTGAATACTCTCAGAGAGGGGCAGAGGAATCGAACCCAGCTCGGCTGGGCTGGCTGCGAGCAAGGCAAACGCCCTACCCCTGTGCTATCACTCCAGCCCTCTAGGGCATTGAGACAAGGTTTCCAAAAGGAAGTTGATGGATGGTTTACCAAACAAAGGAAACTTGCTCATCCCTGGACGAATGCAGTGAAATGTTAACTAAAGGGTTACATGAAGCTTCCCATCTGGGAAGAGATGCTGTAATACCATTCATGAAAACCATCTTCCATGGGAAAGGACGGAACAGAACAGCAAGAGTGAAGTAACTCAGACCTCTGCTTTCTGGGCCATTAATAAACCTTGCGGAAATCTTGGGTTTCTTCCTTATACCTGTTCGGCATCAAGGAATTTATCCAGAAGAGGAGGATTGGCAACTTGACTTCAGGCAAAGGATCAATGGCTCAATTGTCCAAAGTATAAATATCTATTGGGTGGGGGGCTGGAGAGATAGCAGAGCGGGGAGGTTGTTTGCCTTGCACTCGGCTGATCTGGGTTCGATTCCCAGCATCCCCTAGGGTCCCCCGAACACCGCCAGGAGTCATTCCTGAGTGCAGAGCCAGGAGGAATCCCTGTGCATCGCCGGGTGGGAGCAAAATAGATAGATAGATAGATATTGGTTCTTATTGATAGCTTCAGTGGATGGGCAGAAGTTTTTTCAATCTACTGAGAAAGCCAGAGGTGGGTAGGTGTTTGTGTCTACCTCAGAGTCGCCTCCTCAGGGGTCATTCAGGGCAGTGGTCCAGGGCCATCTGGTGCCGGGGAAGAATCCAGAGTCAGTCACATGCAAGGGAGATGCATCAATCCACTTCTCCTCTTCTCCTCTTCATTTTAGGAACCCTGGCTCATCTTCAATTAGCAATAATACACTGCACTTAGCATCAAGAGCTCGGTGAGGCTTATTTAAAGTTTTCATGAAAATGCATGAGGCACAAAATTGCCGATCATCTGAGAGCGGTTTATTTTTGATCCCGTCTCCGGATAAAGGTGTGGTTAAGAGGAAGAACGGAGCCGTCGTAGGTGCTTGGTCTATGGTGATGTGACTTTCGCCCTGAGGTGAGTAACAAGAAAAATAAATAAGTTCTGTACGCGTCTCCATCAGCGACGACCGTCAAAATCCATTTCGGGATGATGGTCAGTGAACTATCATGAGGCAGAAAATTGAAATGAAAGATTGCTGGAGGGGTTCTCAAATATTAATGGAAAGGGTCTCATTAGATGAAGTTGCTTAACTGCGAGTGCCGAAAAGCAACGCGGAATGTGATGAGTTGTTTCTTAATAAAATATTAACTGGGCTGGGTCATTGCCTCTTTGTTCTGCACCATTGAAAAGGGCATTAATCAGAACACAATGGAGGACTCCTTGAGCTGCTTCCTACGAACCCTGAGAGACAATCCCACACTCTGAAGAGAAGCAGGCAGCACGGAAAGACGTGCCCTTGTGGAATTCTTAGTATAAAAAAATTATTTTATTGAGGCTGGAGCAATAGCACAGCGAGGAGGGTGTCTGCCTTGCACACGACCGACCTGGGTTCGATTCCCAGCATCCCATAGGATCCCCCGAGCACCGCCAGGAGTCATTCCTGAGTGCAGAGCCAGGAGGAACCCCTGAGCATCGCCGGGTGGGACTCAAAAAGCAAAAAAATTTAAAAATGATCTCACAAAAGCAGTGAGGTGGCAAAGATGTTCATAGCTGAGTTTTGTACATCTGTCTGTGTTCTCGCTCTAATTCCAGCACCAAAATAACTTCATTCTACCGCCAGGAGTCATTCTCGAGTGCAGAGCCAGGAGGAACCCCTGAGCATTGCCGAGTGTGACCCCAAAAAGCAAAATAATATAAAAAATAAATAAAATGATGGCCAGATCACCCGTGGCCCCACAGTAGAGGGAGGAGAAGTTCCCCTACCCAACCTCATCACACCCTACTCCCTGCCTTAATCGGTGCTTTGTTGAGTTTTCTGGTTAAAGTACGATTCCTTTGTTTTCTGTGTTGTTCACTCTGGTTTCTATACCACCCGTCTATACCACCAAATGTACTAGGATCTCCTTGAACCCTGCTTCCTAGCCCTTGTTACCTTCCTCCCCTCATTAAGTTTTTTTTTCCTTCTCTGTCTTCCTTCCCTCTACTGTGGGGCCATGGGTGATCTGGCCATCGTTTTATTCACTTGATCACTTGACTTCCCGTTAATTGTCGATTTGCTCGAGCGGGTGCTAATAACGTCTCCATTTGTCCCTGTCACGTGCTAGTGTAGCCCAATGGCGTCTGTTCGCTCTGGGAACACGAAGAGCCTCAAACCGATCGTTCATGATCTTGATGAAGAAGTCTGACCATCCGGTAGGTGGGCGGCCACGTGGTCTTTTGACACCCAGTGGAATCCAGTCGGTAACGGCTCTAGTCCAGCGGTCATCTCTAAATCTCATTACGTGACCAGCCCATCTGATTTTTGACGCCTTGACAAATGAGACAGCGTCCCTGATTCTTGATCGTCGTCGATGGAGGTCGGAACTTGGGATTCTTTCTCTAGGTTGAGTGAAACGTGATACTCCAAGCATCAAGCGACGACTGGAATGGGAGTGAAGATAGATGACCGCGAACTACACCACCTCCGCTTTGCTGATGACATTGTTCTAATAACACGAAACATTAGCCAAGTGGCACAAATGCTGGCCGACTTCGAACGTGAGTGTGGAAAGGTCAGACTACAGCTGAATCTTACGAAGACAATGTTTATGAGAAACAGCCTTGTTCCTGATGCCCCATTCGCTCTCAACGGAACGACCATCTCCGAATGCAACAGCTATGTGTACCTAGGTCGAGAACTCAACATGACAACATGACAAATGACCTGGCACCTGAGTTGCGCAGGAGGAAGAGAGCGGCTTGGAACGCCTTCAAGAGCGTCGAAGAAATAGCTAAGAGGACGAAGAACCTCCGGCTCCGGGCACATCTCTTTATTTATTTTTCATTTTATTTTTCATTTTTGGGGTCATATCCGGCGATGCTCAGGGGTTCCTCCTGGCTCTACACTCAGGAATGACTCCTGGCAGTGCTCAGGGGACCCTATGGGTTGCTGGGCATCGAACCCGGGTTGGCCGCATGCAAGGCAAACACCCTCCTGGCTGTGCTATCGCTCCATCCCCTTATTTATTTATTTATTTATTTTAAGGAAGATATGAAGAAAGAGCATTTTTCCAGTAAGAATTCTATTACTCACTTCTCAATATGCCTGAGCTCAGAAGAACCAGATGTTTTTACCTTTCTGGACTAAATGACGTCTTGGGAGGAAGACTTGGGTGTTACACAAATGGTTTCCAAGTGTCAGCTAAAAGAATATGCTCTAAAGGGCTGGAGCGATAGCACAGTGGGGAGGGCGTTGGCCTTGCATGCGGTCGACCTGGGTTCGATTCCCAGCATCCCTTAGGTCCCCTGAGCACCGTCAGGAGTCATTCCTGAATGCAGAGCCAGGAGGAACCCCTGAGCATCGCCAGCATCGCCCAAGACCCCCCTTATAATAATAATAATATTTTAAATATTATTTTAATATATATTATATAAATATATAATTATTAATATTATTAATAATTATATTATAATTATTAAATAATAATAATTATTAATAATAAACAGAATATGCTCTAGAGAAAGAATTCTTTAGGTATTCTAAATGAGAAAATATTTTTAAACCTTTCAAAAACAATGCTGGAATGGTACGTAAGAAATTCATAATAAAGCAGGTGTGGAGAGCTAGGATAGGAGGTCCAACGTTTTCCATGCATCTGGGCCCCAGTGGTTTAATCCCAGGGAACTCTCATTCCCTGAGCACCACCAGGATGACCTCTTTTTTTTTTGTTTTCGCTTTTTGGGTCACACCCAGCGATGCTCAGGGGTTCCTCCTGGCTCTGCACTCAGGGATCACTCCTGGCGGTGCTCGGGGGATCCTATGGGATGCTGGGAATCGAACCTAGGTCGACCGCGTGCAAGGCCAATGCCCTCCTCGCTGTGCTATCGGTCCAGCCCCCACCTCCTGAATTCTGACGTCAGCGTCTAACAGCCTCTTTCCTGAGACTGTCTGTTCTCCTGTGGTACTTTCTAATGTGCCATCAGTGAGTGACACCATCTGTCAAGTGTTTTTCTCCTTCTGACTTAGTTCATTGGGCAGGAAGTCTTGTAGTTCCATCCATGTCACAGCAAAAGGCAACATGCCCTTCCTCCCTCCCTCCCTCCCTCCCTCCCTCCCTCCCTCCCTCCCTCCCTTCCTTCCTTCCTTCCTTCCTTCCTTCCTTCCTTCCTTCCTTCCTTCCTTCTCTCCTTTTCTCCTTCCTCCCTCCCTCCCTCCCTCCCTCCCTCCCCCTCCTTCCCTTCCTTCCTTCTTTCCTTCCTTTCTTCCCTCCTTCTCTTCCTCCCTCCCGTTTCCATTCTTCTCTCCTTCCTTCCTTCCTTCCTTCCTTCCTTCCTTCCTTCCTTCCTTCCTTCTTTCCCTCCCTTCCTTCCTTCCCTTTATCCCTTCCTTCCCTCCCTCCCTCCCTCCCTCCCTCCCTTCCTTCCTTCCTTCCTTCCTTCCTCCCTCCCTCCCTCCCTCCCTCCCTCCCTCCCTCCCTCCCTCCCTCCTTCCTTCCTTTCTTCCTTCCTTTTTTCTTTCGTTTGTTCATTCATTCGTTCATTCCTTCCCTCCTTCCCTCCTTCCCTCCTTCCCTTCCTTCCTTCCTTCCTTCCTTTCCCCTTCCTTCCTTCCTTCCTTCCTTCCTTCCTTCCTTCCTTCTCTCCTTTTCTCCTTCCTCCCTCCCTCCCCCTCCTTCCCTTCCTTCCTTCTTTCCTTCCTTTCTTCCCTCCTTCTCTTCCTCCCTCCCGTTTCCATTCTTCTCTCCTTCCTTCCTTCCTTCCTTCCTTCCTTCCTTCCTTCCTTCCTTCCTTCTTTCCCTCCCTTCCTTCCTTCCCTTTATCCCTTCCTTCCCTCCCTCCCTCCCTCCCTCCCTCCCTTCCTTCCTTACTTCCTTCCTTCCTCCCTCCCTCCCTCCCTCCCTCCTTCCTTCCTTTCTTCCTTCCTTTTTTCTTTCGTTCGTTCATTCATTCGTTCATTCCTTCCCTCCTTCCCTCCTTCCCTTCCTTCCTTCCTTCCTTCCTTCCTTTCCCCTTCCTTCCTTCCTTCCTTCTCTCCTTTTCTCCTTCCTCCCTCCCTCCCCCTCCTTCCCTTCCTTCCTTCTTTCCTTCCTTTCTTCCCTCCTTCTCTCCCTCCCTCCCATTTCCATTCTTCTCTCCTTCCTTCCTTCCTTCCTTCCTTCCTTCCTTTTTTCCTTCATTCGTTCGTTCGTTCCTTCCCTCCTTCCCTTCCTTCCTGCCTTTTATCTTTCCTATCTTTCTTTTTCTTTTTCACGTTCTTTCACTCCTTCCTTCCTTTCTTCCTTCCTTCCTTCCTTCCTTTCTTTCTTTCTTTCTTTCTTTCTTTCTTTCTTTCTTTCTTTCTTTCTTTCTCTCTCCCATTCCTGTCTCTTTTGTTCCTTCTGTCCAGCCTTATTTTTCCTTCTCCCTCCTCCTCCTCCTCCTCCTCCTCCTTCTTCCTCCTCTTTCTCTTCTTCTTCATCTTCCTCCTCCTTTCTTTGGCTTTTGGGCCACACCCAGCAGTACTCAAGATTTACTCCTGGCCCTGTGCTCAGGCATGACTCCTGGCTCTGTGCTCAGGGAGTCTGTGTGTGGTACCAGAATCCAACCCAGGTTGGCCATGTGCAAGGCAAACTTCCTTTTCACTATATTTTCTTTCCAATCCCTGTCGAATGCTTTAGCCATATGCCATTATATGTGTGTATGCATGTGTACATGTATGTATGTATGTATGTATGTATATACGTCAAGTCCTTTTTCCACTCATCTTTTCATTGGCAATTTGGGCTGTTTCCAGATGTTGACTAATGAACATAGAAGTGTATACATCTTTTTTAAAAATTGAAGGGTTTAGGAGGATTACTGCATAACTTAGAGGTCAGCCGGATATTCTAGGGGAAAGGGCAGCTCAGCTAGAGAAGGGAGCACCAAATAAAGGGTGTTGGGAGGATCCTCCCAGGAGGGGAGATGCATGCTGAAAGGAGACTATGGACCGAACATGATGGCCACTCAATGCCTCTCTTGCAAAACACAGTACCCAAAAGGAGAGAGAGAACAAAAGGGATTGCCCTGCCACAGAGGCAGGGTGGGATGGGGGGGATGGGGGTGGGAGGGATACTGAGATCCGTGGTGGTGGGAAATGGGCACTGGTAGAGGGATGGGTATCTGATCATTGTATAATCAAACCCAAGCACAAAAAATTGTAAATCCACAACTGTACCTCATGGTGTTTCACTAATAAAAAAAAAAAAGGGAAAAAAAATTGAAGGGTTTTCACTGGTGGAATAGTTCAGGAGCGGAAGGTCACTGCAGAATACGGCAGTTCAATTTGTAATTTTTTTGAGACCTATCGATACTGTTTTCCTTTGAGGTTCAAGCACATGATATTCGCAGCACCGGGGAAATGAGGGATTCTTTTTTTCTTTTATCACTTTAAAAAAAAATTTTATTAGTGAAACACAATGAGGTACAGCTGCAGACTTACAAATTTTGTGCTTGGGTTTTGATTATATGATGATCGAGTACCCATCCCTCCACCAGTGCCCATTCTCCTCACCACCACTGATCTTTACTGGGCACTTTTTGTGGAGCGATTTTTTTTTGTTGTTTTATAATTTATTTCTTTATTGAATCACTGTGGGAAAAGTTACAGAGCTTTCGGGTTTCGGTCTCAGTCAGGTAAGTATCAAACACATTTCCCCTTACCATTACTTATTTTTCACCGCGAACCCCCATAGAAGCCCACGTCCCACCCCTCCCAATTCCTGTGTGGCAGATGAGTTCTAGTTAATACTCTAGTTAATACTACTTTGACTAGATACATTGTTTTGATAGAAGATGCACCATTATTGTTTAGCGTTTACGACCCCCACCCCCCAATCAGACATGCTGAAACGGCGTTGTGAAATGATTTGTTTTCTACAGCCGGGTTTAAGAATAAAATGGTGTCACGCGGCCGCAATAGCGGCCGCGCGGTTCTGGATTTCTGCTATTTTACTTATTAACCCTGGAAGCGAAATGAGGGATTCTTTATCAATACTTTATCAATACCAGTCTTTTTGAGAGAGACCTTTCTCCCCGATGCAAGCTGATATATAAATGAGGGATTGGTGAAGGAATCATTAATAAAGATGTTAATCGAGAATAATTCAGATGTACCTTACAATGAGTGACAATCTGACAGGAAAAGGAGGAGAAATCAATAATAAATGATCGTGATTTTCCCGGAATTTATTTCTGAAGTCTCTACGCCAGGATGTGCAGTCACTGGAGACTCAAATCTCTCTTGGTGAAGAAGTTCTGTTTTCCCTGTTTTGTGAGAATCTCTGCATATGAGAATTTTGGCAAATGTTGAGAGATGCAGCTATCTCAACCATAAGCTGATTTTTTTTTTTATTAGTGAAACACCATGAGGCACAGTTACAGATTTTGGTGCTTGGGTTTCAGTTATACAATGATCGAGTACCCATCCCTCCACTAGCGCCCGTTTCTCATCACCGCAGATCCCAGTATCCCTCCCACCTCCCGTCCTCCCATCCCACCCTGCCTCTGTGCCAGGGCATTCCCTTTTGTTCTCTCTCTCTTCTTTTGGGTACTGTGTTTTGCAAGAGAGGCATTGAGTGGCCATCATGTTTGGTCTATAGTCTAATCTCAGCATGCTTCTCCCATCCTGGGAGGATCCTCCCAACACCCTTTATTTGGTGCTCCCTTCTCTATCCGAGCTCCCTTTTCCCCCTAGCACATGTGGCTGGCCTCCAAGTCATGGAGCGAAGTTCCTGGTACTCATCTCGGCCACTCCTGCCTGCTAGTCTCCCATTTTGTTGCTGCATGTTCCCCAGATGATATTTCGATATTTGAAAAATAACTGCGTGCCAACTGAGGCATACATTGGAGCATTTTCCATACCTTTCAGATTTGCCGTATGGCTTGAGTGTCTCTACTAAGGCTCGTCTCTTACAGTCAATAAAATAACTCTAATGTTACTTTCCTTTCTTCCTGCTTTTACTGAGACACTGTGTTTGGCAATGCATGCATGGCAGAGTCGTGCTTACATCATCCCAACGCAATATTCACCCCCTTCCTTCCATATCCCAAGGACCCTTTCCAATCCCCAACCCTTCCTAGGTCAACTGTGTTCTATTTCTTTCTTTTCAATTTTTTTTGGGTTTTTGTGAGATTAAAATTGATGTTTACCATCCAGAGAACTGCATGAGAATGAGTATAATATATTTTTTTTCTTTTTGGGTCACACCCGGCATTGCTCAGGGGTTCCTCCTTGGCTCTGCACTCAGGAATGACTCCTGGCAGTGCTCGGGGGACCCTATGGGATGCTGGGAATCGAATCCGGGTCGGCCGCCTGCGAGGCAAAACGCCCTCCCCGCTGTGCTATCGCTCCAGCCCTGAGAATGCATATGATTTGATGTCCATATGCCTGCCACGATATCAGTGCTCCAATAAAGGTAATAAATCTACTCATCATCTCCGGTACAGTGTAATATGTTGTTGTTTATCTTTCGAGTTTTCGGTTTTTAATTTTTTCGGGGTAGTGAGATAGAATTCATCGAACAAAACTGTCTTAGGACAGAGGAAAGGATGAGAGAGAGCGAGAGAGAAAAGGAGAGAGAGACAGAGATAGCTAGAGAGGGAGAGACAGAGACAGAGATATAGAGAGAGTGAGAGAGAGAGCGAGAGTAGTGCCTGTTGTTGATCTTTTGAGTTTTCAGTTTTAATTTATTCGGGGTAGTGAGATAGAATTTATCGAACAAAACCGTCTTAGGACAGAGGAAAGGATGAGAGAGAGAGACAGATAGAGAGAAAAGGAGAGACAGAGACAGAGATAGAGAGGGAGAGACAGAGAGAGAGAGTAGTGCCTGTTGTTTATCATTCGAGTTTTTGGTTTTAATTTATTCGGGGTAGAGAGATAGAATTTATCGAACAAAACTGTGTTAGGACAGAGGAAAGGATGAGAGAGAGACAGATAGAGAGAAAAGGAGAGAGAGAGAGACAGAGATAGATAGAGAGGGAGAGACAGAGAGAAAGAGAGAGAGAAGTGCTCATGGGGTGGGTGTTAGGGAAAACACGAGTTTCTCCAAAGTGGTAAAAAAATAAAATCAGTAAAGATACCCAAACATACAAATAATGAAGATCCGTAGTGAAGGGAGAACATAGGTTTCTGCAGCAAACCAAGAGTTTGGGTGTTAATTTTTGTGTGTCTGTGTGGGGGTGTGTGTGTTAGTAAGAACTTTTTTTTTCCCCTTTTGAGTCACTCCTGGAGATGATCAGGGCTTACTCCTGGCTCTGCACTCAGGAATTCCTCCTGGCAGTGCTCGGGGGATCCTATGGGATGCTGCGAATCGAACCCGGGAAAGCCACATGCAAGGCAAATGCCCGACCCGTTGTGCTATCGCTCCAGCTGCAGAACTCTTGATTTGAGTGTATTCCTCAGGTCTAAACAGTTCCCAGGGAGCCCAGGCACCCGGCCTGCTGATATCTGGCCAACCATGATGAGTGGCTCAATATTCAGGCAGGATCACGGGGAACTGTTAGGGTCCTTTGGGAGCAGAAGCTAGCGGATCCAGCCAACTGTGATCACAGGGTTGGCGTGAATCAATGTTTAACTGCATGAGAATCTGTTGATAATCATCGGTGCGCTGGTGTCGAGCAGAACCTGAGACTTTCATCCTTCAACACATCTTCGGAAGAGCAGAGACGTTGAAGCTTTGTGTCTGATGAACAACCTTCGGGGAGAACTGTTGTCATAATCCCTTCCTGTCTTCAGTGATTAACACAGTTCCGGGGGGTGGGAAATTAAACTGTGATCCGAGGGTCGTGTCTTACAGAGCAATTGCAGAGCAAGTGTCTTGACCCACTCTGGGTAAAGTGCGTAAGGGATTGTGTGGGGAGAGAGAGAGCCGTGATGTGCTGACCTGTTAAACACCAGCCCAAAGCGACACCTGCTCGTTCATGGTGATGTTTAAGAAGGGGAGGCGCGGGTTCGAGGGAAAGAGACTTCCTGTGCTCTCGTGGAGTTCATAGCCCAAAAGGAATCAGACTCTTTGTGACGTTGTCTTTGAACTTAAGCTACTAGGTCTGGACCAAGGATGCTTTTTTTTTTGTGCTTTTGTTGGGGGGTCACACCCGGTGATGCACAGGGGTAACTCCTGGCTCTGCACTCAGGAATTACTCCTGGCGGTGCTCGGGGGACCCTATGGGATGCTGGGCATCGAACCCGGGTTGGCTGTGTGCAAGGCAAACGCCCTACCCGCTGTGCTATCGCTGAAAGGAGCTTGGGTATATATGTGTGGAAATAAGTATTTATGCATGTAGATATGATGTGTTGCCTACTGTTTGAACCGCATCTGATGTGATGTGGTGATTGTGGAGAATGGGTTGGGAGTGTCTTAGGATGTGTTCACTCCTATGTGAGGCTCGGCCCGAGTGTGTAGGCCTTGAGTGTGGTGACAGTTGGGTTGTGGAGGTCTTCGGCTGCCAGGGCTGGGTCCCTTGGGGCGGGGTGGGCTCTCACCCATCCTCCCTTCTGGGGCGCCCCCAGTGAAACAGCCTGGAGTGGAGTCTGGGGGCGTGGTTACGGGGGTCTCATGTTCTGCTCCCTTCCGGGAGAAGCAGCCGTGAGTTGTCAATGGGGGCCCGATCACAGTCGACTTTTTGATGGCCACAGCCCAGCACACTCTCAGCACACACCGTTGTGCTATGGGAGAGGTCGTGCTCAGACATATTTGGGGGAACCGCATCTAGATTTAGAATCGTGTTAGCATCTGGGGCCAGCCAGGGATGCAGCTCACCAGGCTACGAGGCATGAAACGCCCCCCCCCACCCCGCCTCCTCTCCCAGACTCACAGCTTGTGCTGGTCCAAGCGTTAATGGTGCTAAAGTTGATGTGTGTGTGTGTGTGAGGGAGAGTGTCTGTGTTTGTCTGTGTGTGTCTGTGTGTGTCTGTGTGTCTATGTGTGTCTATGTATGTCTGTATGTGTCTGCGTGTCTCTGTGTGTGTTTGTAGGTGTCTGTGTGTGTCTCTGTGTGTCTTTATGTGTGTCTGTATGTGTGTCTGTGTGTATTTGTGTGTGTGTCTGTGTGTGTTTGTGTGTGTCTGTATGTCTTTGTGTGTGTATCTTTGTGTTTTGTGTGTGTCTGTGTATTTCTGATTATTTCTGTGTGTTTGTGTGTGAATGACAGTGAGTATGTGTCTGTGTATGTCTGTGTGTGTCAGTCTGAATCTGTGTGTGTCTGTATGAGTGTGTGTCTGCGTGTCTGTATGTGTGTCTGTATGTGTGTCTTTGTGTGTGTGTCTGTGTGTCTGTGTCTGTATGTGTGTCTTTGTGTGTGTGTCTGTGTGTGTTTGTGTGTGTCTGTGTGTATCTGTGTGTGTTTATGTGTCTCTGTGTGTCTTTGTGTATGTCTGTGTGTCTATGTGTCCTTGTGTGTGTCTGTGTGTCTATGTGTGTCTGTATGTGTGTCTTTGTGTGTGTCTGTGTGTTTGTGTGTGTCTGTGTGTGTCTATGTGTATCTGTACGTGTCTGTCTGTGTTTGTGTGTGTTTATGGTGTGTCTCTGTGTGTCTTTGTGTGTCTGTATGTGTCTATGTGTCCTTGTGTGTGTCTCTCTGTCTGTGTCTGTCTACATTGTGTCTTTGTGTGTATGTCTGTGTGTGTCTGTGTATGTCTGGGTGTCTTTGTGTGTGTATCTGTGTGTGTCTGAGTATGTCTGTGTGTGTTTGTGTGTGAATGACAGTGAGTGTGTGTGTCTGTGTATGTTTATGTGTGTCAGTCTCAATCTGTGTGTGTCTGTATGTGTGTCTTTGTGTGTGTGTCTGTGTGTCTGTGTGTGTGTCTGTATATGGGTCTTTGTGTGTGTGTCTGTGTGTTTGTGTGTATCTGTGTGTATCTGTGTGTGTTTATGTGTCTCTGTGTGTCTTTGTGTATGTCTGTGTGTCTATGTGTCCTTGTGTGTGTCTGTGTGTGTCTATGTGTATCTATACGTGCCTGTGTGTGTCTGTGTCTGTGTGTGTGTCTATGTGTCCTTGTGTGTGTCTGTGTGTCTTTGTGTGTGTCTTTCTGTCTGTGTGTCTGTCTGTATTGTGTGTTTGTGTGTATGTCTGTGTGTCTTTGTGTGTGTCTGAGTATGTCTGTGTGTGTCTATGTGTGTCTGTGTGTGTCTGTATGTGACCGTGTGTATGTCTGTGTGTGGACAGGCTTCCTGGGAAACACTTCAAAGGCAGTTTTAAGAGCAGGAGAAAACTTAGCAGTGACAAATTGTCAAATGCTAAGACACACACACATACAGACAAACACAGACACACAGACACACACACACACACACACACCCCTTGTGATCCCAAAAGATTCATGGGATACGGCTCTAGCCAGAGGTCCGCTAGAAGCACCGCCTGATGGGTTGAAAAATAAGGATCTGGGGCTGGAGCGATAGCACAGCGGGGAGGGCGTTTGCCTTGCACACAGCCGACCCGGGTTCGATTCCCAGCATCCCACAGGGTCCCCCGAGCACCGCCAGGAGTCACTCCTGAGCATTGCCGGGTGTGACCCAAAAGACCAAAATAAAATAAAATAAAATAAAATGATGATGCGCGCTTCAGTGAGAACACGGTTAGCGATGCCCCAGTGGGAAGAGGAATGGAAAGGTTTTAGTCTGGCGAAGGAATCTATTCTATGATAGTGAAAACAACAACAACAACAACAACAACAAGAAGGTTTGTAGAGAGTATGAAGAGATGACACCCACGGGTGTCAAGTGACAACCCTGAGCACTAGAAGGGCCGGAGAGATACTGCAGTGGGTAGGGCACTTGCCTGGCATGCAGCGGACGCGGGTGCAATTCCTCAGTGCCCCAGATGGTCTCATCGTTTTATTTTTGCGTGTCCATTTTTTTGAGTCCTGAACTGCAGAGCCAGGAAGAAGCCCTGAGCATCACCCAGTGTAGCTCCCCCAAACCACACCAAACAAACCCACAACAGCGAGTTCCTGATGCTTGTATGAACTAAAAAAGAAAATCTGGGTGACCTCCGTCACTGGATCACTGCATCACTGCATCACTGCATCACTGCATCACTGCATCACTGCATCACTGTCATCCCGTTGTTCCTTGATTGACTCAAGTGGGCACCGGCAAAGTGTCCATTTGTCCTAGCCCTGAGATTTTAGTAGCCTCTCGTTACTCGTCTTTCCCAACGTATTGGAGGCTGTTTCAGGGTCAGGGGAAGGAGACCCGCTGTTGTTACTGTGTTTGGCATCTCGAATACGCCACGGGGAGCTTGCCCGGCTCTGCCGTGTGGGCGGGATCATCTTGGTAGCTTGCCAGGATCTTCGAGATATATATATATATATAGTGTATGTCTGTGTGTGTCAGTTTGTTTGTCTATGTGTGTCTGTGTGTGTCTATATGTGTCTCTGTGTGTCTCTCTGTGTCTGTGTGTGTTTGTGTGTGTCTGTGTGTATCTGTGTGTGTTTATGTGTCTCTGTGTGTCTCTGTGTGTCTCTGTGTGTCTGTGTGTCTGTGTGTATCTGTGTGTGTTTATGTTTCTCTGTGTGTCTGTGTGTGTTTGTGTGTCTGTGTGCATCTGTGTGTGTTTATGTGTCTCTGTGTGTCTCTGTGTGTCTGTGTGTGTTTGTGTGTGTCTGTGTGTATCTGTGTGTGTTTATGTGTCTCTGTGTGTCTCTGTGTGTCTGTGTGTGTTTGTGTGTGTCTGTGTGTGTTTATGTGTCTCTGTGTGTCCTTGTGTATGTCTGTGTGTCTATGTGTCCTTGTGTGTGTCTGTGTGTCTGTGTGTGTCTGTATGTGTGTCTTTGTGTGTGTCTGTGTGTGTCTGTGTGTATCTGTGTGTGTTTATGTGTCTCTGTGTGTCTCTGTGTGTCTCTGTGTGTTTGTGTGTGTCTGTGTGTATCTGTGTGTGTTTATGTGTCTCTGTGTGTCTCTGTGTGTCTGTGTGTGTTTGTGTGTGTCTGTGTGTATCTGTGTGTGTTTATGTGCCTCTGTGTGTCTCTGTGTGTCTGTGTGTGTTTGTGTGTGTCTGTGTGTATCTGTGTGTGTTTATGTGTCTCTGTGTGTCTCTGTGTGTCTGTGTGTGTCTGTGTGTGTCTGTGTGTCTGTGTGTATCTGTGTGTTTATGTGTCTCTGTGTGTCTGTGTGTGTTTGTGTGTGTCTGTGTGTATCTGTGTGTGTTTATGTGTCTCTGTGTGTCTCTGTGTGTCTGTGTGTGTTTGTGTGTGTCTGTGTGTATCTGTGTGTGTTTATGTGTCTCTGTGTGTCTCTGTGTGTCTGTGTGTGTTTGTGTGTGTCTGTGTGTATCTGTGTGTGTTTATGTGTCTCTGTGTGTCCTTGTGTATGTCTGTGTGTCTATGTGTCCTTGTGTGTGTCTGTGTGTGTGTCTGTGTTTGTGTCTATGTGTCCTTGTGTGTGTTTGTGTGTCTATATATACATATATATAAAATATAGACACACACACAAAGACACACATACAATATATATATATATTGATTTTGTGTGATATATATATATATATCATCTCTCAAGGTCACTGTCCTCCCGTTGTTCGTCGATTTGCTCGAGCGGGCCCAGTAACGTCTCCATTGGAGACTTTGTTGTTACTGTGTCTGGCATATCGAATACGTCACGAGGAGCTTGCCAGGCTCTGCCGTGCGGGCGAGATACTCTTGGGAGCTTGCCGGGCTCTCCGAGAGGGGCGGAGGAATCGAACCCAGCTCGGCCGGGTCGGTTTTGCACAAGGCAAACGCCCTACCACTGTGGTATTGCATATATACATATGTATATCTCACACTGCTGTGCTCTCTCTCTCTCTCTCTCTCTCTATATATATATATATGGGCTGGGGCGATAGCACAGCGGGGTAGGGCGTTTGCTTGCACACAGCCAACATGGCCGACCCGGGTTCGATTCCTCCGCCCCTCTCGGAGAGCCCGGCAAGCCACCAAGAGTATCTCGCCCGCACGGCAAAGCCTGGCAAGCTCCCCGTGGTATCTTCGCGATGCCAAACACAGTCACAACAAGTCTCACGATGGAGACGTTACTGGGCCCACTCGAGCAAATCGATGAACAACGGGAGAACCGTGACCTTGATATATATATGTATAAATATGAATATATATAAATAATATATATTTATATTGTATATATTATATATTATATGTTCTATATTATATATATTTATATTATATAATATATTATTATATTATATTATTATATATTATATTATTATATTATTAATATATAATAATATATTATATATATATTATTATATTATCGCTGGAGCGATAGCACAGCGGTAGGGCGTTCGCCTTACGAGCGGCCAACATGGCTGACCCAAGTTCGATTCCTCCGCCCCTCTCGGAGAGCCCGGCAAGCTACCGAGAGTATTCGATATGCCAGACACAGTAACAACAAAGTCTCCAATGGAGCCGTTACTGGGCCCGCTCGAGCAAATCGATGATCAAAAAAGCAAAAAGCATATAATATATATGAATATATATAAATAAATATATAAATATATATAAATAAATATATAAATACATAAATATATATAAATAAAATAAATATATATTCATATATATTATATAATATATATATAAATATATATATCAAAGAGCCAGCCCGGCAAGCTCCCGAGAGTATCTCGCCCGCACGGCAGAGCCTGGCAAGCTCCTCGTGGCGTCTTCGAGATGCCAAACACAGTCACAACAAGTCTCACGATGGAGACGTTACTGTGCCCGCTGGAGCAAATCGATGAACAACAGGAGGACAGTGCTACAATGCTACAATGATTTGTTGGCTACTGTCTGAACCGCATCAAATATGGTGTGATGATTTTGGAAAATGGGTAGGGGGTGTCTTAGGATGTGTCCAGGAATAAGTTCACCCATATGTGAGGCTCGGCCCGAGAGTGTGGAAAACAGCCTGGAACATGGCGGTAGTTGGGTAGTGGAGGTCGGCTGGCAGGGTTTGGGTCCCTTGGGGTGGGAAGGGCTCTCACCCGCCTCCCTCTCGGGTGCCCGCAGTGAAACAGCCTGACGCAGAGTCTGGTGGCATGGTTATGGGGGCCTCATTTTT
>NW_026606243.1:322500-345000 GCF_029834395.1 Sorex fumeus
CGAAATAAACAGATATTTCATAGAGAGCATTATAGTACCTATTATGTTCTACCTTATTCCTACTCATCCATTTTTAAAAATGTTTAATTGCGTGTATTTTTCACTGTTAAACCTCCTCACCCTCACCACAGTAGTTGCCTTATTGATGAGGTATAGAAAGGAAAGGTCTGATGGAAATTAAAGCACCATCTGGCAGAACAAATGCACGCCGAACGCCTCTCGCCTGAACTGGTCATTATTTTTTCAGAGTTATTTGCTCTTTATTAGGAGTCCCTGCGATATGTTATAGCCTTTGACTTTAAAGTCAAGCAAAGTGAAAATAACATCATTTGAGACGTTTGATTTCTAATTGCACTATGGCTAAAGAATGACCGGAAGACTGATGAAAACGTTGCTTGATGTAGAGAGAGGAGAGGAGAGGAGAGGAGAGGAGAGGAGAGGAGAGGAGAGGAGAGGAGGGGAGAGGAGAGGAGAGGAGGGAGGAGGGGAGGGGAGGGGAGGGGAGGGGAGGGGAGGGGAGGGGAGGGGAGAGGAGAGGAGGGGAGGGGAGGGGAGAGGAGAGGAGAGGAGAGGAGAGGAGAGGAGGGGAGAGGAGGGGAGAGGAGGGGAGGGGAGAGGAGGGGAGATGAGAGGAGAGGAGAGGAGAGGAGGGGAGGGGAGGGGAGGGGAGGGGAGGGGAGATGAGAGGAGGGGAGAGGAGAGGAGGGGAGGGGAGGGGAGAGGAGAGGAGGGGAGGGGAGGGGAGACGAGAGGAGGGGAGGGGAGGGGAGAGGAGGGGAGGGGAGGGGAGGGGAGGGGAGGGGAGAGGAGGGGCCTTCCTGGCTCTGCACTCAGGAATTATTCCTGGTGGTGTTTCGGGGGACCCTATGGGATGCTGGGAATCAAACCCGGGTAGGCCGCGTGCAAGGCAAACGCCTTCCCGCTGTGCTATCGCTCCAGCCCCTATAATTGCAACCATTATTAAAGTGTGATAAATATTTAAACACTTCTTGCATCCGTAACATAAAACTATTTCACGGTGATGGCTTTGTGATTGCTGCTTGGTACCCGGCAGCTAGCTAGCTTTTGCTTTCTCTGATACCGTCCTTCAGCTTGTAGGAGAAGGAATGACGCCCGTTGTCACGGTGATCGCAGTTTTCAGTTGGAGTTTCTGTCTTCTAGGTCAAGCTGATGGAACTTCTGAGATTGGGGTGGGTGGGCGGAAACCAAGGATGGTGAGCACTCGGGTACCTTCTTTATCCCAGTGTTTCTCGCAATGTTGTGGTGACCCAAGTTCCTGCCAGCAAGAAACTCAAAAATCATGCAGAGACTATGGAGAAGAAAAATGGGTTTCCACTGGGCATGCTTGTTCTTGACAATCAGATGAGCAACTTTCCATCATGCCCCGGGCTTCGGCTAAGGGTCCAGAGGAAGACAGACTAGAGATTCCCCAAGTGTCAATCAAGAATGAAATTAAAGGGCTGGAGCCATAGCACAGCGGGGAGGGCGTTTGCCGGGCATGCGGCCAACCCGGGTTCGATTCCCAGCATCCCGTATGGACCCCTGAGCACCGCCAGAGGTAATTCCTGAGTGCAGAGCCAGGAGTAACCCCTGAGCATTGCCAGGTGTGACCCCAAAAAAAAAAAACAAAACAAAAGAATGAAATTAAAATACAGGGGCTGGAGTGATAGCACAGCTGATAGGGGCATTCGCCTTGCATGCAGCCGACCTGGGTTCGATTCCCAGCATCCCGTGTGGTCCCTTGAAGGGCACCGCCAGGAGTAATTTCTAAGTGCATGAGCCAGGAATAACCCCTGTGCATTGCCGAGTGTGACCCCAAAAGAAAAAAAAAAGAATGAAATCAAATACAATTGTGCGTTTTATGAAATAGGCAGTCCCGATCTTGCCATTTCCAAAGCAGACATTCCCTTCTTGGCTCCAACTTCCTTTTTCCCCCTTTTTCTTCCCTGGTTTGAGTTTCCTCGTCCATCCCTGTGTGGGAAATAGCTTGGCGCTATTCTGCTGAATCATACTGCAAATTCACTGGTACGCCACCCCGCCTAGAGGCTGAAATCTCAACACACAAACTTATCACCCATCCGCTGCAGTCAGAGATTTTGGGCGTACTACCTGATTAATTGGGCTTATTCCTAATGGGTGGGGTCTTGCTAGGGAAGGAGCAAAAAGGGTTTTACCTATACCCTGATGCTGGCCTGAATTATTAATTCATGCCAGCCAGCTCTGGAGCAGGAAGAATAAAATTCTCCTTTCAGTGATGATCTGACTTTCCATCATGATCCTATTTTCCGACCTGCATCCACCTGGGTTTATATAGCTTTTATGTCTTGCCCCTGAACCGTTTCTGCTCTCTGGGGGCTGAAGCACCAGTATAATCTCCTAGATCAACCAGATTCCAGTATGAGCGTCAATTGTTCTGTGCAAACACCTGCAATCTCTAACGCCCCTTGGTTATCTGTCTTGGTTGGTGTAACGGGCCAATCAGGTAGGGATGAAAGAGAGACGCCAATTGGATAAATGGAGTATGAGAACCTAATAGAAAATTTTGATGATCCAGTTTGTCATTCCCACCATATTTCATCCAAATCTGCTGCCTTTCTACTGATTTTCTCTGTCACCCGGTCCTATAGCTAAATCCAGATGGAGTATCTAGGTATTAATATAGAAATATTTCAATGCTACGTTTTAAATTGTCCCTAATAAAATGTCAGGGTACGATGATCCACTTTCGGATCATACTGCTAGGTACTGGCCAAAGAGGAAATTTATTAACACGTTTTTATTATCCAATTTAATTTTTTTTTTTTACTCAAACCAGAGCGGGACAGCATTTAAAAAAGAAATTTTACAATTTATCCATTAACGTCATTTAAAAATAATCATATGAAAAACGAATTTAGAAAATGACTCGTAATGTAGAACTCTAATTTAGTTTATTATTCACAAACGACCCACATAATTCACAGTTTTAGTTGAATACAGGCAAAAATCATAATTGAACATTTTTTTCATTAGCTCATGGTAACATAGTCTATTCTGTATTGTAGTGGAGGATATTTCCTGGGTGGTTAGGCAAGGAGAAATTATGTGACATAAACGAGAGAGAACAAATTAGCATGTCAGTATTTGTACTACATCAAAATCCCAAAGCAGCCAGCGACAAAGTAATGTAATTAATGTTATTTTAGTCATGGTGTTAGGTACAAGATCCCAAAATAATCGCTGAACTTTCATGTAAGAACAATAAGAGACAAAGCAAAATTTAAAACAAGGCTGTTTTCAGCTATCCTTGCCCATCGCAAATAAAAGCAACATATTTGTATGTGAAAAAAAAAGACATCCCAGGAACAAATAAAATTGTTGACAGGAAATTTTCATAAAAATCCTCCACAAACACAGCTTTCTGTTTACAGACTAGAAGTGCAGAAATTATTGGAATGACCAGAATGTTCCACCCACTAATCTGGGGCTTCAAAGCTGTCCGATGACTAGCAATCCAATATTTTTTTAATATCTATAATCGACATTGAACTGCAATGGTCCAATATGAAATATTTGTTTCAGTCTTAAATAATAGGGTGCATGTTGTTTCGACACCCAAGAGGAAATTCTCTAATACCCTCCAATCTCTCCTATCCCCAGTGACAAATAAAGACCCCTGATTAGGTGTTCAATTTATAAGGTAAAAAACTCCACCTTAGGGCCAGAGCGATAGTATAGTGGGTTGTGCGTTTGCCTTGCACACGGCTAACCTGAGTTCAATCCGCGGCATCCCATAGGGTCTCCCAAGCACCGCCAGGAGTCATTCCTGAGTGCAGAACCAGGAGGAATCCCAGAGCATCGCCGGGTGTGACCCAAAAAACAAAAAAAAAAAAAGTTTTCACATTAGCGGGAAGTAACAAAAGCCTACATAATTCTGAGCAGTTGGTCCTCAGATAGCTATGACCCTGTCCTGCCACACACATTTTTCTCACTCTTTTCTTTTCTCCAACACTTGGAAACCCTATAATTCCTATTTTTTTTTGGTCAGTCTTTATGGGGCTTCCGTGATGCATGGCTGATTGATGACCCTCTCGGTCACGGGTCACTGAATCGATGCCTGCAATTTGCAAAGAGGAGACCTCAATTCCCGTCTCTTTCTCATCACGTAAACCTCAGTAGAGATGAAAAGTCGAAGCCAGTTCGATGCATCGGGAAAAGTCCAGGAGTTCTTCAGAGTTCTGTGGATGGGAAACACGGGTCAGTGGAATGAGGTGGACATACATGTGGAATAATATAACACACGGGTACATCATAGACTGATGATGGGCCCACACAGGGAAAATGTACGCAGTGTGAGAAAGTACAAATGACGTCAAGGGGATAAAGGCATTTTGGGGAAATAAACGTGGCTTGCTCAGTGAGACACTAATAGTGTTTTTTTAAAAAATGGAGGAGGAGGAGGAGGAGGAGGAGTAGGAAAAGGAGAAGGAGGAGAAACAGAAGGAGGAGGAGGAGAAAAATGAGAAGGAGGAGAAGGAGAAAGAGAAGGAGGAGGAGAAGGAGAAGGAGAAGGAGAAGGAGAAGGAGAAGGAGAAGGAGAAGGAGAAGGAAAGGAGAGGAGAAGGAGAAGGAGAAGGAGAAGGAGAAGGAGAAGGAGAAGGAGAAGGAGAAGGAGAAGGAGAAGGAGAAGGAGGAGGAGGAGGAGAAGAAGAAGGAGGAGGAGAAGGAAGAGAAAGAGGAAGAGGAGGAGGAGGAGAAGGAGGAGAAAGAGGAGAAAGAGGAGAAGGAGAAAGACAAGAAAGAGGAGAAGGAGGAGGAGAAAGAGAAGGAGGAGGAGGAGGAGAAAGACAGGGAGAAGGAGAAGGAGGAGGAGAAAGAAAAGGAGGAGAAGGAGGAGAAGGAGGAGGAGGAGAAGGAGGATGAGGAGAAGGAGGAGGAGGAGAAGGAGGAGGACGAGAAGGAGGAGGAGGAGGAAGAGAAGAAGAAGGAGGAGGAAGAGAAAGAGGAAGAGGAGGAGGAAAGAGAGGAGGAGGAGGAGGAGAAAGAGAAGGAGAAGGAGGAGGAGAAAGAGAGGGAGAAGGAGAAGGAGAAGGAGAAGGAGGAGGAGGAGAAAGAAAAGGAGGAGAAGGAGGAGGAGGAGAAGGAGGAGGAGAAAGAGAGGGAGAAAGAGAAGGAGAAGGAGGAGGAGAAAGAGAAGGAGAAGGAGAAGCAGGAGGAGGAGGACAAGAAAGAAAAAGAAAAGGAGAAGGAGGAAGAGGAAGAGAAAAAGGAGGAGGAGGAGGAGAAGGAGGAAGAGGAGAAAGAGGAGAAGGAGGAGGAAGAGAAAGGAGGATGAGGGGGAGAAAGAGAAAGAGAAGGAGAAGGAGGAGGAGGAGGAGAAAGAAAAGGAGGAGAAGGAGGAGGAGGAGAAGGAGGAGGAGGAGGAGGAAGAGAAGAAGAAGGAGGAGGAAGAGAAGGAGAAGGAGAAGGAGGAAGAGAAAGAGAAGAAAAGGAGAAGGAGGAGGAGGATAAAAAGAAGGAGAAGGAAGAGAAGGAGGAGAAAGAGAAGGAAGAAAAGGAGAAGGAGGCGGAGGAAGAGAAAGAGGAGGAGGAGAAGGAGGAGGAGGAGAAAGAGGAGAAAGAGGAGAAGGAGAAAGAGAAGGAGAAGGAGAAGGAGGAGGAGGAGGAGAAGGAGAAAAAGGAAAAGGAGGAGGAGGAAGAGAAAGAGGAGGAGGAGGAGGAGAAGGAGAAGGAGAAGGAGAAGAAGAAGAAGAAGAAGAAGAAGAAGAAGAAGAAGAAGAAGAAGAAGAAGAAGAAGAAGAAGAAGAAGAAGAAGAGAAGATGATGATGATGATGAAGATGATGAAGATGATGAAGGTTGGAGTTATTGTCCAGCAGGTGGGGCATTTGTGTTGCAAGTGACCAACCCAGGTACAATCCCCAGCATCCCATGGGGTCCCCTGTGAGGTAACATTCATTTGTTCTTTTTCCCTCACCCTTTCTTCCTTGACACAAGGAGCTTAGATTTATTGGGTTACACCCATCACAGTGCTCCTGAGGCACTTCCATTCCTCTGTGTGTATCTGTAACTTCTCCTCCGTGCTCTGCATCACCAATCTGTTCATCACCCATCACCGCATCACTGTCATCCCATTGTTCATCGATTTCCTCAAGCAGGCTCCAGTAACGTCTCCTTTGTCCTAGCCCTGAGATTTTATATATATTTTTTATGGCAAAAACATTTTTATTTAAATTAGATTAAATAATTAACATATTTTAGGGGGTATGGATCCATTTCTGCTCAGAGATTACTCCTGGTTCTGTCTTCAGGAATCATTTTTGTAAGGCTTAGGGATAATAACTGGAGTCAGGAATCAAACACTGATCAGCTATGTGCAAGGGATGTAATAATATAATATATAATATAATATAATAATAATCTTACCCAGTATATTCTCTCTGGTCAACCTCTTGTATATAATAACTACAAAATTAAAGATGTATTTATACCATTATTTACAAAATTAAACAAAGTTCACAATCAATCACAATCACAACCATCCTGTTATTCGTCGATTGCCTCGAGCAGCGTCTCCTTCATCCTAGCCCTGAGATTTTTTTTTTAAAAAGTGCCATATTCAAGGCTCTTTCAGAGTTAGGAGAATGAGACCCATCATTGTTTCTGGTATTTGGCATATTGGGTACGCCACAGGGAGTTTGCCAGACTCTGCCCTGTGGGCAGGCTACATTCGGTAGCCTGCCAGTTTGTCCACAGTAGGAATGAGATGATAAGATGTCGTGGCTGCGCGCTTCCAAGAGCTGAGTGTGATAATCTCTGGACTCTGAACGTTACTGGGGTTACACAGCAGTTGGTGGGTGTAACTGTCTAGCTACTGGCAGGTCCAGTCCCAAACCGTGTAGGCTTGGAGATCTCAGCCCCAGGTCCCACACACCTGGGTTCCTCTGCCAGTTCTTTTATGCGTGAGGTTCATCCAAGTGTGTGGAGAGTGGTCCCAGTATGGCCTCGGCTGGGGCCAGAGGTCTTCAGTTGTTGGGCCCTGGTGGGGACAGTCAGGCACAGGGTAGGAGACTCTGCCTTGTTCTCTCCTGGGAGCTTAGTGTGATAATCTCTGGATCCTGGCCGTTGTTGGAGTTACATGGCAGTTGGTGGGGTGTAACTGTCTAGCCACTGGCAGGTCCAGTCCCAAACCGTACAGGCTTGGAGATCTCAGCGTTTCGGATCTTCGGATTTTGTTTCTTCAGATCTCAGATCCGAAGCATTTACTTTGAAAAAATTAGAGTGTTCAAAGCAGGCCCAAGCCGCCTGGATACCGCAGCTACGAATAAACAAATAGCACAGCGGTAGGGCGTTTGCCTTGCACACAGCCCACATGGCCGACCCGAGTTCGATTCCTCCGCCCCTCTCGGAGAGCCCGGCAAGCTACCGAGAGTATCTCGCCCGCACGGCAAAGCCTGGCAAGCTCCCCATGATGTATTCGATATGCCAAACACAGTAACAACAAAGTCTCCAATGGAGACGTTACTGGGACCCGCTCGAGCAAATCGATGATCAACGGGAGGGCCTTTACTTTACTTTTTACTAACTAAATTAAATAAAAATAAGCAGTCATAAAACTTTATTAATTAACCCTGAGATTTTAGAAAGTGCCACATTCGAGGCTCTTTTAGGGTCAGGGGAATGATTCCCATCATTGTTACTGGGTTTTGGCATATCGAATATGCCACGGGGAGCTTTCCAGACTCTGCCGTGCAGGTAGGATACTCACGGTAGCCTGCCGGGTTCTCCAGAGTAATAACTAGATAATAAGATGTCACACACCCGTAAATGCAGCCGTGCACTTCCGGGAGCTGGGTTTTATAGTCTCTGCATCTTGGCCGTTGATGGAATTACATGGTGCCGAGGGCAGTTGGTAGGTGTAACGCCTACATAATGGAAGATGGGGGATCTGGATGGAGGAGACCCAGTCCTGATCTGAGCAGGCTTGGAGATCTCAGCCCAGGGTCCCGCACACCTGGGTTCCTCTGCCGGTTCCTTCATGCATGAGGCTCGTCTGAACGCGTGGAGCGTGATCTCAGCATGGCTGTGGCTGGTTCCGGAAGTCTTTGGCTGCTGAAACAAATATTCCCATATTCCCAAGCAAACCCTGTGACTTGTAAGGTCAGATCCTTCTAAGGACTCTGTTGATTTGTATTTGGAAGTGAAATATTGCTTTTCTCTTTCCCATGTGTTTTTTTGTATAGTTTACCTTCAGAGCAATGTCCTTTTTGTATGGACACAGGAAGACAGTTAATATTATGCTTTTGTAACCTGAGAGTTAATAATATTCACTCCTGGGCTTCTGCTTTCTTGATTTAAGCCTCAGTTGCCCTTAGTTCCTAGCACCCCAAAAGCAGGGTCTCAACGAGGGACTGGATAAACCCAGGTCAAGCTGTGAGCTACCGTGGCATCAAAACAGACAGGCCAAAATGCCATAAAACTTATAACAATTTAGGACCATGGTCGTGGACAAATTCTGTCATGATTCAAAGAGTAACAATGGGATTAGGACCCTGCTAGGGTTAGGAAGGACTAATTTGGCCTGAGCACTGTAATCTGAGATCTATAGCAAGATGTTCCCAAGACAGCCAACCAATACGCTTAATATATCTCTTCCTGTGTCCATATAAAATGACCAGAAAGATGATTAAGAAATAAATCTGGGCTGGAGCGATAGCACAGTAGGGAGGGCATTTGCCTTGCATGCAGCCAATGCAGGTTCTATTCCCAGCATCCCATAGGGTCCTTTAAGCACTGCCAGGACTCATTCCTGAGTGAAGAGCCAGGAGTAACCCCTGAGCATCGCCAAGTGTGACCCAAAGAGAAAAAAAAAAGAAAGAAATCTAAGATGATTGTCTTTTGACTAAGGAGAAGTCTGTCCTTAGATGAAATTCTGCTCTTCAGCGGATCTCCTAGCTAGAGGAGATCTTTGTCTTAGAAGAGCTTCCCAGGAAGGAAGGAAGGAAGGAAGGAAGGAAGGAAGGAAGGAAGGAAGGAAGGAAGGAAGGAAGGAAGGGTGGAAGGAAGGAAGGAAGGAAGGAAGGAAGGAAGGAAGGAAGGAAGGAAGGGTGGAAGGAAGGGTGGGTGGAAGGAAGGGTGGGTGGAAGGAAGGGTGGTGGAAGGAAGGGTGGGTGGAAGGAAGGATGAAGAGAGGGAGGGAGGGAGGGAGGGAGGGAGGGAGGAAGGAAGGAAGGAAGGAAGGAAGGAAGGAAAAAAAGAGAAAAAAAAGAAAGAAATCTAAGATGATTGTCTTTTGATTAAGGAGAAGTCTGTGCTTAGATGAAATTCTGCTCTTCAGCGGATCTCCTAGCTAGAGATCTTTGTCTTAGAAGAGCTTCCCAGGAAGGAAGGAAGGAAGGAAGGAAGGAAGGAAGGAAGGAAGGAAGGAAGGGTGGGTGGAAGGAAGGAAGGAAGGAAGGGTGGAAGGAAGGGTGGGTGGAAGGAAGGGTGGGTGGAAGGAAGGGTGGGTGGAAGGAAGGATGAAGAGAGGGAGGGAGGGAGGGAGGGAGGGAGGAAGGAAGGGAGGGAGGAAGGAAGGAAGGAAGGAAGGAAGGAAGGAAGGAAGGAAGGAAGGAAGGAAGGGGAAGGGATTTACACATGTTTGGGTTGGAGTGATAGCACAGCAGGTATGGTGTTTGCCTTGCACAATGCCGGGCCTACATGACTGACCTGGGTTCGATTCCTCCACCCCTCTCGGAGAGCCCAGCAAGCTACAGAGAGTATCTCGCCCCGCACGGCAAAAGCCTGACAAGCTACCCGTGACATATTCAATATGCCAAACACAGTAACAACAAGTCTCACAATGGAGACGTTACTGGACCTGTTCAAGCAAAATCAATGAACACTGGGAGAACAGTGCTCTGATTGTGCTACTTGACCTAGGTGTAGCTGTTACACTCAGCTTGGTGGTTGGACTCTTGACGAAGTCAGTGACACCAGGCATGGGGGAAAAGTAGGAGCCGGGAATAAGGTGTTGTGTTCTGAACACCCAGTTCCCCGAGCACTGCCAGGAGTCATTCCTGAGTGCAGAGCCCAGGAGTAACCTCTGAGCATCGCTGGAGGTGACTTCCAAAACCAAAAAGTGAACCAAAACAAAATGCTAAGAAGAGGATGAGAAGAGACGCAGGAGTTAGTGGTAAAAGTGGAGGGAAAAAAAAATGCACGATCGATGAAAATTAATTCCAGATGGCTACGAGATGGGCAGGTAAAACACAGCCAAAGAAGCATCTAGGATTTTCGTCTTTGTGTATGCTACCCATGAGCTCTATACGTAGAAAGCAGATTGATTTACAATGCACATTCTCCATCACACTAGCTATATTCAAGTGCCAATTATAGATCGATATATATAGTTTATCTTTATAGCTTACGCTTCTGGATAGGATCCAAATGTCTGCCCATGGTAGGTAGTCAATATCTTCATTACATACTCCATTTTACCACTGCACGTCATAGAAGAATCGCTTGGCAGAAAATCAAAAACCATTGAAAGTTTATGTTAGGTGACATCTTTATATGTATATATATATATATACACACACACATATGTACACATATATATGTGTTTGTGTACGTGTGTGTATTTATTTATTTAATGAATTACCATTAGATAATTCGAAGAAATAGCTAAGAGGACGAAGAACCTCCAGCTCCAGGCACATCTCTTTGATTCCACTGTTCTTCCTGCATTAACATACGCCTCAGAGACCTGGGCCCTACGCAAACAAGATGAGAACGCTATTCAGGTCTCCCAAAGAAGAATAGAAAGAGCTATGCTTGGAATATCACGTTTCACTCAAATGAGAGAAAGAATCCGGAGTTCTGACATCCATCGACGATCAAGAATCAGGGACGCTGTCTCGTTTGCCAAGGTGTCAAAAATCAGATGGGCTGGACACGTAATGAGATTTGGAGACGACCGCTGGACTAGAGCTGTTACCGACTGGATTCCTCAGGAGGTCAAAAGACCACGTGGCCGCCCACCTACCAGATGGTCAGAATTCTTCATCAAGATCATGAACGATCAGTTTGAGGCTCTTCGTGTTCCTAGAGCGAACAGATGCCATTGGGCTACACTAGCACGCGACAGGGACAAATGGAGACGTTACTGGCGCCCGCTCGAGCAAATCGCCGATTAATGGGAAGTCAAGTGATCAAGTGACCTTTAGATACAGTTACAGACTTACAAACTTTTGTGCTTGCATTTCAGTCATACAATGATCGAGAACCCATCCCTCCACCAGTGCCCATTCTCCACCACCAATGGTCCCAGCATCCCTCCCACCATACCGACCCCATACCCTGCCTTCCATCTCACCTCTGTGGCAGGGCATTCCCTTTCTCTCTCTCTCTCTCTCTCTCTCTCTCTCTCTCTCTCTCTCTCTCTCTCTCTCTCTCTCTCTCTCCTTTGGGGTGTTATGGTTTGCAATACAGGTACTAAGCAGACATCATGTTTGGCCCATAATCTACTTTCAGCACGCAGCTCCCATCCTGAGCGGGTCCTCCTAGCACCCTTTACTTGGTACTTGGTGCTCCCTTCTCTATCCTAGCTGCCTTTTCCTCCAGCATGGGAGGCCAGCTTCCAAGCCATGTACCAATCCTCCTGGCCCTTATCTCTACTATCCTTGGGTGATAAGCGACTTCTTCTTTTGCCTCAGACCCTTCTCTGTCTTCTCAGCACTGCATTAAGTCGTGGAGTAGACCCTCCATGGAATGTAGCAGACACACATCTTCATTTTTCACTTGTCTGTTCTGCTTCTCTCTTTTCAGGCAACACCTTCCCTCTCCCCCTCTCCTCTGATGGGCATTTCACCTGCTCACCTTGTCCAGGAAAACAAAAATTCTGCTAGTACAAGAATACCGTGGGCACAGATTTTTTTTTCCCACCCGGGAATTTATTCCAGATGGGTGCCACCACTCTGCAGAACTGGTGAAGAATCGACCGAGAACATCCCTTTGGGCTTATTCTGTTTTTCTTTCTTAATTAATATCTTTTCAATGGAATTACACTGAGATAACACAGTTTCAGAGTTGTTCATGGTTGTGTTCGAGTCATATAATGTTCCAACAACACCCGTTCCTTCACTTCCCCGGTGTCCATTTCCCACCACCAATGTCCCCAGTTTCTCTCTCGCTAACTTCCAGCCTGTCTTGATGATGGCATGCATCTCTCTCCTCTCTGTCTGTCTCTCTGTCTGTCTCTCTGTCTCTCTCTCTCCTCCCCCTCATCACTCTCTCTCTCCTTTTGGGCATTATGGTTTGCAATAAAGATACTAAAAGTGTTATCTGTACCTACTTTCAACACCCAGTTCCTGTCCAACGTGATCCATTTCCAATTATTTTGAAATCTTCTTGTAAACGGATGGGCACAGACAGTATTAAGGTGAGTGAAATGAGTCAGAAGGAGAGGGACAGATGTAAAATGACACCATTAGTTTGTAGGCTATAAAATAAAAACAAATATATAGTAGGAGACTAATGCTCTGTTGTTTTGAGGTAAGACCCCTTGGAGCCATGGGTGGTAAACTTTTTGATAGTAGCACTGCTTCGATAGCACAGCAGATAGGGCATTTGCCTTGCACATGGCCCACCTGGGTTCGATTCCTCTGTCTCTTTTGGAGAGCCCAGCAAGCTACCGAGAGTATCCTGTTCACACGGCAGTGCCTGGAAAGCAACTAGATATGCCAAAAACAGTCACAACAAGTCTCACAATGGAGGTGTGACTGGTGCCTGCTCCAGCAAATCGATGAACAACCGGATGACAGTGCTTCGGTGCTACAGTACTCCTGAAACTTCTAGCCTACAGGGTCCAGGGTGTTTATTCAGGGGGGGCCAAAGGGTCCTCCCTGTACTTGAAACTCATCTGCTTGGGATTTTGCCTCCCATTTCCAGTGAGATTTTTCAGCAGGAAGAGTTCTGCGAATCCCCAATCAGAATGTTCTGATTTTCTCTTTCTTTCTTCAATGGGAAGAACAAGATGATCCCTGTTTACAGTTTCTGATCCATGATGACAAAATGTTTCACCATTCACATCTGGCCGCTTAAAACTATTCATTGCACAAGACAATACTTGGCATTGGAAGGAAGAAGCAGATGATGATGAGAAAGGAAATAAAAACAAGACACACACACACACACACACACACACACACACACACACACAAAATCTCCTGTTGGCACAAAGCTTCCTTTTCCCAAAATTCTTCTTTTGAGTGACTGGTGGGGAATAGTTCTCTGCACCTTTGTCCGTGTTGGGAAAAATATCTCAGGGTGAGAGAGAATCAGTCACAGATAGCCACTAAATAGTCACCTAAAATCTGGCTGAATTTAGATTTTAAAATGCAGAATAGGCGTTAAAAAGTACCAGCATTCAAAGGCGCTTGCAGTGACTGTGAAGAAACTCAAGATTAGTTCTCTTAAGAATCTTAGATAAAAAGAATGAATTCTGATCACACATGGAACACGCTTACAAACCTACCTTGTGCTTGCTTTTATTTTTTGCCATGAATGTTTTCTTTCTACCTCCACTCCCTCCCACACACTTTTAAACAAATGCAAAATAACATTTAAAAAAAAGAAATTGAGGGTCACATGGTTCAATGTTCTCCTGGAAAATTTCCTGGGAGGGGCTGGAGTGATAGCACAGCGGGGAGGGCGTTTGCCTTTCACCTGGCCAAGTCGGGTTCAATCCCCAGCATCCCATAGGGTCCCCTGAGCACCACCGGGAGTAATTCCCGAGTGCAGAGCCAGGAGTCAGCCCTGAACTTCACTAGGTGTGACCGTAAAAGAAAAATTAAAAAGATAGAAAGAAAAAAAGAGAAAATTTCATGGGAGTATAAACCAGGGGAAATTGGAAATATTTGTGGCTTTCATGCATAAAATAGATTCAGTTTCCAGGGTCAGGTTGCTACTGAGATTCTTTATCTGTTTGACTTCAAGGGTGGGGAGGGTATAGGAATGTATTCTATGAGAATTTCCTGGGAAAATGTTGGCAAAAATGGTGCAGAGGTTGGGGGAGAGGGGGGTTGTCTTCTTGGGAGGACGTGGTTACACCCAGCAGTGCTCAGGGGCTTACTCTTGACTCTGTGCTCAAGGATCATTCTTTGTTTTGCTGAGGAGACCACATCTGGTGCATTGATTGATCTGCTGCTTGCCAAGCTGCTGTACTTTCTCTCGAGGTTTAAAGAAATGATGACTATCCCTCAAGATTTGATGACTATTCAGAATTTTGAATAAAGAAATTACATTGAAGGGGGGCAAACATAACTTTAGCGGCTAGACCTGCGTTTTGTATCTGGGTTCACTTCTCAGGGTTCTGGTCACCTGTGTGCAAAGCTTGTGCTAGCTGTAGGCCCACGCACACACTTTAATTTTAACAACTGATGTCTCTGACGGCCTCAGTTCATGGAGCTGGAAAGGGTGTTTCTTACAGAGGATGATACAAATAGATTAAAAACACAAATATAGGGGGGGCCCAAAAACACACAGCGGAAACACCATCTGCACTCCTATTGCAAAGTATTCACCAGAGCCAGAATCTGGAAATAACCCGAATGCCCGAGAACAGATGAATGAATAAAGAAACTATGGGATATCTACATAATGGAATACTATGCAAGCTGTCAGGAAAATAAAGTCATGAAGTTTGCGTATAAACGGACGGACATGGAACGTATCGTGCTGAGTGAAATGAGTCATGAAGAAGGATGGCATAGAATGATGGCATTCGTTTGTGGGATCACTTGATCACTTGACTTCCCGTTAATCGTTGGTTTGCTCAAGCGGGCGCCAGTAACGTCTCCATTTGTCCCTGTCGCGGTGCTAGTGTAGCCCAATGGCATCTGTTCTCTCTGGGAAAATGAAGAGCCTCAAACCCAATGTTCAGGGTCTTGATGAAGAAGTCTGACCATCTGGTAGGTGGGCGGCCACGCGGTCTTTTGACATCCCGTGGAATCCAGTTGGTAACAGCTCTAGTCCAGCGGTCATCTTTAAATCTCATTACGTGACCAGCCCATCTGATTTCGACACCTTGGCAAACGAGACAGCGTCCCTGATTCTTGATCGTCGACGGATGTCGGAACTCTGGATTCTTTTTCTCATTTGAGTGAAACGTGATACTCCAAGCATAGCTCTTACAATTCCTCTTTGGGAGACCCAAAGACTGTTCTCATCCTGTTTGTGTAGGGCCCAGGACTCTGAGGCATATGTTATTGCAGAAGAACAGTGGAATCAAAGAGATGTGCCTGGAGCTGGAGGTTCTTCGTCCTCTTAGCTATTTCTTCGTCGCTCTTGAAGGTCCGGAAAGCGTCCTGGAGTGTGGCGGCGGCTGGGTAAGGGAAATTCTGGATATTGCAAACCACAGTGCACGAGAGAGAGAGAGAGAGAGAGGAGAGAGAGAGAGAGAGAGAGAGAGAGAGAGAAAGAAAGAGAGAGAGATAGAGGCAGACCCAGAGACAGGGACAGAAACAGAGAGAGGCAGAGAGAGGACAGAGAGAAGAGTAGGCAGAGAGAGATAGAGAGAGACAGAGAAAGACAGAGACAGAAGCAGAAACATAGAGGCAGAGAGAGAGATACAGAGAGAGAGAAGAAAAGCACCTGTCATAGAGGCAGTCTAGGGGGTGAGGGGTGATGGGAGGGAACTTGGGGACCCTGGTGCTGGGAAATGTGCCCTGGTGGAGGGACGGGTGTTTGGAACACTGCATGACTGAAACTCAACCATGAACAGCTTTGTAAAAATTAATAAATAAAATATAAAAATAAAGATTAAAAAAAATACAAACATCCAAAAAAAAAATGACCCAGATAAAGAATGTGCTAGAATGATGTGCTGTTCTTTCCACAGCAAAGATGTGTCTTTTGTGGAATCTGCACTGAATCTGACACAGTGAGTGCTCAAATCAAACTGTGTTTCCCAAGAACATAATTTTCACATCTCCAGGTCCTTGTCATGAACGGCAAAACGGTCTATTTGCAATTAACACTTTTTAAGTGCCGCATTAGTAGATTGGGCTGGAATCGTAAAATCCTCCATTTGCCGGGATTTCGTTAAACGAAAATTGACAGCATAATTATTTGATACAGGAATCGTCCTAATGGAATTCTCTTAAAGCAATTAAAGAAAAAAGAATCTAGTTATAATAACAGTATCCATTACTGGCTCATTAATTTAATGTGTCACGGGAACCCCAAAGATTTCCTCCTGACGCTCTGTGGACCCTAATTATATGATAATCCAAATAACCCAATGTGAAATGATTCTGTAATTTGTGTATGAGGGAAGTGGAGAAATAAATGTGCATGTTGCACCCGACGTTGAAGCTGGAGCCATTTAATTTTGTGTCTCAGACCTTTAAAAAAATTGAGTTTACTGTTCAGAATAATATTATACTGTTCCATAAACTTAACCTCCATATATACCTAAAAGTTTCTCTATAATTCCTCAAAATGTTAGGGTGTACTAAGAGGAATTATAAAGATTATAAAAATTATAAGAAATTATAAAAATATAAAAAGGAGTGATCCTTTGCAGACATAGAGAGGATTTGACTCAAATTCCTTTTTATTGACTTTTTTTTCGGCTCATGGATCTATGATCTCATTTCCTTGTTTTATTCCTGGTGGGAGGAGGAGGCACGGCCGGCTATGCTTGGGGGATACTCTTGGTGCTGCCCTCAGAAATTACTCCTGGTCATGCTCGGGGGGACCATAAGGGATGGAACTGAACCAATGTCAGCCACGTGGAAAATGAAACTGTGATCCTTACTGCTCAGCCCCTTGGTTTTGTTTTGGAAGGTCATTTTTTTTCTTACTATCTATCCCCCTGGGAGGCTACCAAAAGTATCCTGCCCACACGGCAGAGTCCGACAAACTCCCCGTGGCGTATTCAATATGCCCAAAACCAGTAACAATAATGGGTCTCATTCTCCTGACCCTGAACGAGCTTCAAATGTGGCACTTTTTAAAATCTCAGGGCTAGGACGAAGGAGACGTTACTGGGGTCTGCTTGAGGCAATCAATGAACAACTGGGTGACAGTGATACAGTGATACTCTCTACCCCAGTAAAAATTCCTCCTTTTATGTTTCTTTTCAGTTGCTTGGTCCACAAGATGAAAATAACTGTAGAGAGATGAAAATAACTGTAGAGGAATTCAAAGCGTTTGATCATTCTGATAACTCTTACGATTTAGATGTTCGTGTTGATCCAGATTCCTGATTTCGTCCACCATCTTCTTTGCGACTGTAGTCATGAAAGCCGCTTTGGTAGGGATCCTTCGAAGCTGCCACTCACAGGGCAGTCAAGGATAATATATTTATTGGTATATTTATCACTGCCCACCATGGATTATACTGTGAACTTGTGGATGGTCTGCAATCAGTGGGTTGCAGAAATGAATTCCAGTGTGGGTCGATTGGCTTCTTGAATATAACAAAGGGTCCTGTGCATAGAAGAAGAAGAAGAAGAAGAAGAAGAAGAAGAAGAAGAAGAAGAAGAAGAAGAAGAAGAAGAAGAAGAAGAAGAAGAAGGAGGAGGAGAAGGAGAAGGAGAAGGAGAAGGAGAAGGAGAAGGAGAAGGGAGAAGGAGAAGGAGAAGGAGAAGGAGAAGGAAGAAGGAAGAAGAAGAAGGAGAAGGAGAAGGAGAAGGAGAAGAAGGAAGAAGGAGAAGAAGGAGAAGAAGAAGAAGAAGAAGAAGAAGAAGAAGAAGAAGAAGAAGAAGAAGAAGAAGAAGAAGAAGAAGAAGAAGAGAAGAAGAATACTATTTGAGTGTCACTGAATCTCAGCTTTATGGACTGGACCGGTATGAAGTAGTCAAAGTAGTCATTTCTTGTTCAACCTGTGCTATACCATTTTTTGGACTGGAATTCTGGACTTGTAACAGGGAGGAATTAACAGTAAACATATTTTCTATACTTTCTGTACTTCAAATTCCATAATGGGCATGGAAACAAATGTTTTATAATTTTTAAATTTATTCTTATTTTAAAAAATTACGATTTACAAAATTGTTCGTTATAGAGTTGTTTCAAACATTTAGTCCTTTCACACTACCAGGATGACTTTCCCTCCAGTTTCTCTCCCAACCCCACCCTGTCCCCTTAGACACATAGAAAATTTACTTTTATATTACCTATGCCAACAAAACTTTTAAGAAATGACAAATAGAATAACCAGAAACTAAATCAGCAAGATCCAATTTGTGATTGCTATGTGATTTTGACCTAAGTAAGAAAATTTAAAACCATTAACAAAATATAATATAGTGCCTGTTCTCATTTACATATATAAGTTTACAGCTCTGGAATCTTAAAGCATATGACATTAAGTTTTCTTTTCTTTTTTTCTTTTTTAATTTTCTCTTTCTCTCTTTCTCTCTTTCTCCCTTCCTTCCCTCCTTCCTTCCCTCCTTCCCTCCCTCCTTCCTTTTCTTCTTTCCCTCCTTTCTTCCTTCCTTCCTTCCTTCCTTCCTTCCTTCCTTCCTTCCTTCCTTCCTTCCTTTCTTTTTCACTTTTTGGGTCATACCTGGAGATGCACAGGGGTTACTCCTGGCTCTGCACTCAGGAGCTACTCCTGGTGGTGCTCAGGGGACCATATGGGATGCTGGGAATTGAACCCGGGTGGAGCCGCGTGCAAGACAAACGCCCTCCCCCCTGTGCTATCTCTCAGTCCCCTCTTTCCTTCTTTCTTTCTTTCTTTCTTTCTTTCTTTCTTTCTTTCTTTCTTTCTTTCTTTCTTTCTCTCTCTCTTTCCCTCTTTCTCCCTTCCTTCTTCCTTCCTTCCTTCCTTCCTTCCTTCTTTCCTTTTCTTTCTTCCTTCCCTCCCTCCCTCCTCCCGCCCTCCCTCCCCTCCCTCCCTTCCTTCTTTCCTTCCTTCCTTCCTTCCTTCCTTCCTTGCTTCCTTCCTTCCTTTCTCTTTCTTTCTTTCTTTCTTTCTTTCTTTCTTTCTTTCTTTCTTTCTTTCTTCTTTTTGTTCTTCCTTCTTATTTCTTTTTCCTCTCCCTCCCTTCCTTCCTTCCTTCTCTCTTCTTTCTTTCTCTCTCTTTCTTTCTTTCTTTCTTTCTTTCTTTCCTTCCTTCCTTCCTTCCCTCCCTCCCTCCCTCCCTCCCTCCCTCCCTCCCTCCCTCCCTTCCCTCCCTCCCTCCCTCCCTCTTTCTTTCTTTCTTTCTTTTCTTTTCTTTCTTTCTTTCTTTCTTTCTTTCTTTCTTTCCGTTCTTCCTTCCTTCCTTTCTTTTTTTTCCTTTCCCTCCTTCCTTCCTTCTCTCTCTTTCTTTCTTTCTTTCTTTCTTTCATGAATCACCGTGAGATACAGTTATAGACTTACAAATTTTCTTGATTACGTTTCAGTCATACAATGATCGAGTACCCATCCCTCCACCAGTTCCCATTCTCCATCATCAAGATAACAATTTTCTTTTTATGGTTAGTTTTTTGGAGGTTTTAGGTGCCCGTTCCTCTTCCCTCCTCCAAATTTGATTTTATTCAAGCACCAATTTGAGTTAGAAACTTATTCACAGTTGGACTTTTTGACAATGCCCTAGCCCTGATTGGGTCACAAGTGTCAACTTGGTTCTGTTTCCTACTCCGACCCAGACTCCATCCTCCCCCATCTCCGTCTTCCCAACCGTCTCCACCCTGCCCTCTTGACAGGCATGTCTCCCCTTGGCTTTGTAAGTCTGGGTCTTGAGATTTCAGTGTGGTTGTCTCTGTGCTTTGGACACTAACTCTAATTTCGTTCTGTTATTTGGATAACCCCAGCTGTCTCTGAGGCCACTACTCATGGCTTGGTGTTTAGGGTTTGTTTCATCTTTCCATTGATGCTTGGGGGAATCCACGTAGAACTGAGATCAATCCTTGGTTTTCAGCCAGGTGCCACCCCTGGTGCCAACACTTTGACACACCACATCCAGTCACAACCATGCTCAAGGCCACTCTCCACACGCTCGAATGAGCCCCAAGCATGAAGGAACCAGCAGAGGAACCCAGGTGTGCGGGACCCGGGGCTGAGATCTCCAGGGCCTGCTCGGATCGGGACTGGGCCTCCTCCACCCAGATCCCCCATTTTTCAGTAGCTTGGCAGTCAAACCCACAAACTGCCCCCCGGTGCTATGCAATCCCATCAACACCCAAGATTCAGTGGCCATAAAACAAAGCTCCGGAAGCTCACAATCGCTTATAGTCTAGTTTTCCTTCTCGGAGAACCCGGGCAAGCTACTGAGAGTATCCTGACCGCATGGCAGAGCCTGGCAAGCTCCCATGGTGTATTCAATATGCCAAAACCCAGTAGCAATGATGTGTCTCATTCTCCTGACCTGAAAGAGTCTCCAATGAGTTATCGTTGGGAAAGACGAGTAAGGAGAATTTGCTAAATCTCAGAGCTAGGATGATCCAGACATGACTGGTGCCCACTCGAGCAAATTGTTGAATAATGGATGACATTGATACAGTGACAGTGATAATAAAAATATTCTCAAGGAGCTGATTCTCACAGCTCACGCACCATCCTGCTCTGAGACAACAACAATCACACAAATTCCATTTCACTGGCATCATCTTCATTTTGGAAGAGACATAATGGCTTGTAACCTAATTCAAAGCACAGTGAGTCCCGCATTGAGTGGCTTAAACGTTGGTGATTTTCCGAGAGACCCCCAAAGAGGAAGAGACAGAAGTAACTCATTTACGCAACACACAATAGGCAGTAGGTAAATTGTTTGAGCTCTTCCACAAAGTCAATTTAATCGTATAATTTTATTGTGCTATTGACAATGTCATCGAGACTTCTTTTTTTTTTTAACTTGGAAAGTCATTTTATTCAGAGGGGCTTCATGAACAGAACAAATAAAATCAGAGACGTTCTCATGCAAACAGAACATCTTTCTTTGGATTCAGTTATTGGATATGTAAGGGTAAACTTGTTATCTTGGCCTTCCTGGTGGGTTCCTGAGTCTCTTGCTGCTTCACCTCATCCTTGAAACTCATTTCTGTCAAGTTTCAAAAATCTCTTTTTTCTTTTTTAAGTGGAGAGGTGGGGCGTTTGTGAGAGACACATCCCGTTGTACTAGGGCTTACTCTCTTTTTTTTTTTTCTTTTTTTTTTTTTTGCTTTTTGGATCACACTGGAGATGCACAGGGGTTACTCCTGGTTCTGCACTCAGGAATCACTCCTGGCGGTGCTCAGGAGAACATATGCGATGCTGGGAATCGAACCCGGGTTGGCCGTGTGCAAGGCAAATGCCCTACCCACTGTGCTATCTCTCCAGCCCCAGGGCTTACTCTTCTTAGCTCTGTGCTCAAGGATCACTCCTAGCAGTGTTTGCATGTCCTTATACAGAGCTTGGGATGAAACCTGGGTTGTTGTGTGCATTGTACTTTTTTTTTTTTTCCAGCCCTGGAATATCCCTTGTCTAAATCTTTGGGTAGCAGTAGTTTTTGGTTTTTGTTTTTTGTTTTTTGTTGTTTTTTTTTTTTACCCATCATGATCTTCAAAGCCAAGGCAAGTATGAAGACAAGATTCACCATCAACAGAATTTTCAGCTGATCAAAGGTAGAAATTTAGAATTTTTTTATATACAAAATACTTCTCTAAGCACACGTGTACCTGTACATGTGCAGAAATAAAGAGAGAGAGGAGGAATAATGTGCAAATTCTGCTGGTACTGGAGTGATAGCACAGCGGGTAGGGTATTTGTCTGCCATGCAGCTGACCTGGGTTCAATTCCCAGCATCCCAAATGGTCCCCCGAGCACTATCAGGAGTAATTCGTAAGTGCAGAGAGCCATGAATAACCCTGTGCATCACCGGGTGTGACCCAAAAAGAAAAATAAATCAAATGCTCACACTCAGATAAAGCTGCGATTACTACTAAGAGACTTTTTTGGGGTGATGGGGTGGGCTTAGGTGTGTCAGAGATGAATTCTGCCAAACCCAGTGATATTCAGGGGTCCTTTCTGGCTCTGTGTTCAGATTTCACTCTTGGTGGTGCTCTGGGGACCCTATACAGTGCTGGGCATCCAACCAGGGTCAGCCTTGTGCAAGATGGTCCAGACTCATAGATTCTTTTTTAAAAAATGATTAAAAGAGCACTAACTTTGAATTCTATAAGGAATATTTGATTACCAATAAACACTAGTCATCTGTATTCAGGTCTGCAAGCAGGCTCAGGTGATTAATTTCTCATTCCCTATAATATCCCTCTGGCACCAGACTCATTTTATTTATGTTGCCTTCGTGGTGCTTGGAGGTTTCTTCACATTCTGAAACCATTTGCCAGTGCAATGAGGAGACGCTTTGTGTTTTTCTGCTGTTACACACAACCCAGAATCTGTTCCCTATCTGTGACTGGGTCCCAAGGCCAGCAGGTGAATTAGTTAGAAACCAAGGAAAAACCGAAAGAATTGGGATAAATCTTCAATGGCCCAGAAGGATCATTTTCTAAAACCAGAGAAAACCTATTTCCCCCAAAGAAATTAATGGACGTCAAAAGGAACTTTG